>NW_028279090.1:0-71738 GCF_059751315.1 Micrasema longulum
AATCTGTTGAATCTGGTGAATTTATAAAAAAACAACGCGATAGAGACACGTCAATAGTAAATATCTATAGTGTGCAAAATAATTACTGCCATAATAACTAATGCCATAACCAGGGAGAAATATTTTTGAAAACGCAGATGTATTTTATTTTTTAAAAATATTTTTAAATCATTGTTAACAAACTCACAGTGAAAGGGGCAGTGAAAGTTGTAGAGTTAAATTTAATTAATATGGCGACATGTGAAATCGGAAAATTAAAAACTCGTTTATAGACAAAAAAATTGCGTTCTTACGAAGCCGCTAGAAACATTCACAGTCTTTAAAACGATTTTCTGGTATGTGGAGGAAGTACTTTACGTTGAAAACGCTCATCCAGGGTTCTGGTTCTATGCGGCACACAGAACTGTATTCATCGTTTACCTGGGCACGGAAATATTACCTTCGCACTCGTGTATAAGAAGAAAAACACTCGACACAATACACAACTCACGAGAGCGAAGTAATTCTGCTCATACAATATCCATACAAGCAATACGTGCCTGATGGCTCCCTAACACACAACTCCACAACACACGAGAATAGAGTAATCCTATCTTAATTCCTCTAGATTAAAACATATTAAAGGGTATAATAGAGGTTTTTATTACATTTCGGTAATTTTAGTAATTTCATTTCTTTTTGGTATTATCAGCCTCGTGGTGTAGTGTCAGCACGTTTTCCTACCATGCTAGAGGTCTGGAGTTCGATTTCCGACACGGTTGATTTGAAATCGAGTTGTGTTCCCGTGGCTAGTGTTGCGGACTCACGGATCAGAGGTCCGAGGTTCAAACCCCACTTTACCCCAATTTGATTTCCATTTTCTAATAGTGAGTAATTTACAACTCGTTTAAAATGGCTATTTAAATGAAACAAGAAAGATAATATAAAAAATAAAATCAAAATATTTTGAAGGGTGTTTTTACGCTAAAATATTCAGTAGTCCCTGGACTGGTACCTAAAGCGTACTATTAATCATCTTACCTTCTTGTGACAAAAATTATCAAGATACGCTGCAATTGGTGTAACAATGCAGTGCCCAATGCACCATTAGGTACGGAAAGGGAATAATGATGATGATTTTTTTAAATATTATATAAATTATTTTGCGTTTATTTTTAATGAGGTCTTTATGGGGCAATAAAATAACAAAAGACATAAAGCAGAATTTTTATTATTTTGAGTATAATGTATAATGAAGCAAACAAAAAAAAAACAGAAGGCGGTTATCAAACTAAAAAACGAACTTTTTTGTGGAATGCCAACCACCAACATAAGCAGAAAAAAATAGAGACTTACTTAGGGATATCAATAACTAAAAAATAAACTCGCCGATTACAGTAGGTACGCGAGTAAATAAATCTTTAATTTCATGTACATTTGAATGAACACTCGGGCTGAAAAGGGATAAAATAATATTTCTTATTATTTTATAATTATTATTATATATACAGGAATCAATAAAAGTATGTGTTTTAGATTTTTAAAAAGGAATTCTAACTCATGAAATTTAAATGAATAACATTATTTACACTTTGAACATCTATGTCACGCAAAGTAAATTGCTCAATTTAATTAATATTACAAACTTCTTTTTTTTATTTCCCGATCTGGATATTTGGGAATGCGGATGACTAGAGTTCGGATAAGCGGAGTTCTACTGTACTACGAGATTAACTTGATAAAGATCAACGAATCAAATCTGTAGGTCACTGGTCACTTTCTATAAAAAAATTCACCGATCTCAACCAGCTAAAAAAGAGGGTTAAAAAATATCTAATAAAAAGCAGATTTGCATTGATCCGATACTTAATTTGATAAAGATAATATTCTCAGCTTTTTTATCTTAAGCCTCTTTCCGGTTCGGCCTCGGGCCAAGAATTCCTCACAAAAAGAAAGGTTTAATCGTAATTCGTAAGTATGCATTTTAATGTGCTGAAAAAAGCCTTAGGAAAAAAGAAACCATGCATAGATTTACAGCAAAATCATTACCATTCCATGTACGCTTCCCTAGTTGGAGTATACAGTATTCACAAAGAGCCTCCAGGCACCCTTGACAGCTGCCAGATTCTGTGCATCCTCCTTAGTCAGGTTTCATATCTTAGTTCTGCCATGAACTGCCAAAGAACAGTCAGCAGTGGAAGTCCAGAACGTCGAGAACCTGATGCCTTGTAAAGTAGGCAAGCGTGGTCAAAGGTCAATCGCACTCAAACGTCGCTGCACTTCAGCTTTTGACCTTGAGGCTCTCAAGAGACATCTGCAATATATGACCCAGCAATACTTATCGCCTCCGCTTGATGACAGTAGTTATCATTTGAGTTTTCTGTGTCTGATCGTTTCTGTATCGTCATTCCTTACGAAGTCAGAACCACCACACAACAAAATTACTCCAAAATGCTATTTTTGTTGATTATTTTTTGTGTTTAGTTAAAAAAATGTCCGGTCGGATGAAGAATATAGTTCTGAGTGTAAAATCCTGAACGAATGTTATCGACACGATGTCTACACTCAGGTAAAGCAATCGAGTAGAGATAAGTGAGACTCGTAGAGTAGGTAGTGGTTGGCGCGTTCGTTTACCTCGCTTTTCGTCTTACATTCGATTTCGGCTCAGTAGACATAAACTGTTGATTTTGAAGGTGGTTCTACACTATAATGTTTCATTGTTTCTGGACTGGAACCTGAAGCATATGACTGATGACCTTACCGTGACAAAAATTATCAAGTTACATAGCTATACCCAGCGGTGCTATTCTGAACCGCTCTCGCGACCGTAGAAGACACTTTTATCTCGCGTATTTTTTATATTAATACGCATTTGGAATATCACCCCAGATGTGATGTTTACTAGCATTTTTTTAAATGTATATTTTTCTCATAGTTTAGTAGGTTTTTAGCGGTATTTTTCACATTACAACTATCGCAAGTGATGAAACTTATTAGTATAAAAATAAACTAAACATTACCGTAACCCTTTTGAATTTGTCCGGGCGGATTAGGAATACAGTTCTATGTCTGTTATATAATCAAAATCATAGGCGAGTGTTTGTGACTCGATAGATGCTCTCAGGTAAAAATATTTGAAAAAGATAATCGCGTGGATTTCCTACAGAAATCGGGTGGAGAAAAGTCCGTCTCGTAGTGTAGTGGTTAGCGCGTTCGCCTACCATGCTTGAGGCCCCGGGTTCAATTCCTTGGAACGTTGGCAGGAAAAAACGGTTTTAAAAGTGCTGTTACAATGAAGCATTTCATTTTCCATGGTATGGCACCTGAGACATAAAACCAATCACTTTACCGTGATACGCTGCATTTTTTTCAACAATGCTATACCCTATACACCATAGGGTGCAGATAAGGGTATGATGATGACTATTTAAATTGATCACCGAACGACAAGTCAAAGGTCCTGTAAATGCGCAGAACTCCATATTCATTTTTCGAAAAAATAATGTATGATTGTTGACAAATTTCAGTATATAAGAGTTCTGAGGCATAAAAACAGAATACGCATATTTAATCTAAATAGTGATTGCATGACGCGTTACTTTGAAACAATTACGGTTATTCGAACCACGTACATATTTTTTTAGTTCAATCTAACCACTCGACCACAAGCCAATACATATTACGGTGAAAATAATTATATAACATTACGTAATAGTATCGGTAAGTTACTGTACTCATGCATGCATGTATTGCATGTAGTGTAGATTTATTTTAATATTTTATTTTTATCACGTAGATATGGGTCAGTCATGCTAACGGAAAACTAATTAATACTTATGTATATATAAAAACTATTTTCATATCGTCATACCTGTTCATAAAGGATTCAGGATACAAAACTTTTTTTTAAAATACCTAGATTATCAAAACAATAAAACGTTCTGCACCTACAGACAATCTACTAAACAAAATGATTTTTTACCCTTGAAAATAGACACATTGTGTCCGAATTATGCTACTTACATTAATATATTAATAAGGTTCACTAATAAGGATAGGTTAATCAGGTTCTCCCAAATAAAATGTAATATGCCCTTTGGCGTGACACGAAATAAATATTTATTTCATCAGCACAAAATAAATATTTATTTCTGCAGCACAAACCACGCAGAACACTCTTTCCTGTTTCGTTCTTGTTCAAATTATTATCCTTTTTTTCATCTTTTGATGTGTTTAACATGCCTCTTAATTTGTTTTTAGCTAAATTAAGACTCATTCTATCTGGCCGCGATTCACTTCCACTTGCTTTTTAATTATGAACACGCTTTCACTCATCTTAATACTTACTCTCATACAAATACATCATCTTAAGTATATGTATAATATCATCAAAAAGTTCCGGGAATTTTTATTTTAAATATTGCGCGCTTTACCGATTCGATTTTTTATATGTATGTTTACAACTGTCCAGTTTTTGCACTTCGTCACATAATAAATGAAAAAAAACTGTATTTTTTGTGCCGATGCATTGAAAATGCTACAAAAAGCCTACGGATACTCTGCTCTCTTGGAAACACGAGCATACGAGTAGTATTCGGCATTTAAAAAGGTTTCAAAGAAGTTGAAGATGCACCTCGTAGTGGACGACCTTCGCCAACTGATATAACGTAAAAGAAGATAAGGAAATCATACTGTAAAACCGTCATGCAAGCCTCTGAGAGATAGCTGGTAAGCTCAACATCGCGTTTGGATAGGCACAGCACATTGTTGGTGGATATATTGGGCATGAAACCCATTGCAGCATGACTTGTGCCAAAATATCTGAATTGCGTTCAAAAATAGCTCCAAAAGGCAGTGGCCCAGATTTCTGAGGTAACAAACTATTCTACCATTATAAAACGCATGGATTGGTGGATTTATTGACAAATGGCAACTTCTTCTAACCAACTGATGACGATGATTTTACTAAATAAAGGTATTGTTTAGTTAATTTAAGTTTTTTTTATTTTATTGATCAAAAAACTTATAATTTTTTAGTACTAATAGTCACTAATGTTGAATCATTTTTTTTATTATAAATATCTAGTTATTCTCAACTTTATTGTGTTTTATTTATATTTAGAACATAAGATTTTCTCGTGGTTATTGTTATCTTTTATTTAGAAATATGTTATGTTTCTTTTTTACTTTTTTGTATTATGTGTTCACTAATTTTTTTAGTTTTAATTATTATATTATTTCATACTATGTACTTTATGATTGTTGTGCACTGCTGTAATCATTTATGTAAATTATTATTTTTTTGTAAAAGGTTCTTTGAATCGTTGATAAATACATAAATAATCACTGGTGACGAAAAATTTGTCTACAAATATGATGACGAAACTTTCCAACGAGATCATTCGAGTAGCGCTAAGAAAATGAACCAAAACCGAAAAAAGCACGTCAAAGTCGTTAAAAATCAAGGTTATGCTCACAGTTTTCTTTGATTTTCGAGGCGTTGTTCATTATGAGTACGCGCCAATAAGTCAAACAATCAATAGAATTATTACCAGGCCGTAATGAGGCGTTTGAGAGAAAACGACCGGAATTGTGGAAAACAACTCTTGGATTTTGTACCATGATAACGCTCCCTCTCACAAAGCACGCATTGTGGCCGACTATTTGACCAAACACGCAGTAAATACCATGCAACAATCACTGCATTCTCTGGATATGGCACCATGTGACTTTTTCCTCTTCTCAAAACTTAAATTCTTGGAAAGCGATTTTCGAGCATTAAAGAAAATGCGACGAAGGAATTATTTATTTATTTACTTAAAGGCAGTTTATTGCACATTATTTGAGACATAAGTCCCAACTTCATGGGACAAAAAGTCCTGTGTTGAGTTAGGACGAGCAACACAGACACATAAGTATATCATCACAAATCTTAAATAGGATCAGAAACACAACAATGATAATAATTTTTTTTTAAAAAACAAATATATGGCACATCAATATGATAACTGTTAACACTATCAATCATTAGAAATGAGTTTTCCACTCAAATCCCTTTCACTAAGGAAAATCCAGTCCTTAACTCCTCTCTTCAATATAGTTTTGGTCCTTAAGAGCTTAATTCGCTCTTCAAAAATATTGAACACTCTCGGTGCGATAAAGAAGAGATGTTTCTGAGCAAAAGTCTTACGGGTTTTGGGTATGACATTATTCGTGCTCTGGAAAAACCATTGAAAGCCATTCTTTTTTTAGACTCTGAAAAGTGTATGGATGAATAGGTTGAGCGTTGGCATATGTGCATCGCTACAGATGGATGGTATTTTAAAAGCGATAAAATAAATGCATCCGAAAATCAACAAAAAAACTGTTTTATTTACCAATTTATGGAACTTTTTGATCATGAGTATACGCACGCACACACCTTTAAATGTAACATAATTTAACATTTATTAAAAACATCACACATACATTAATTGATTACAGAGACACAACCAGGGCCCCGATTACAATGGGAGGTTAACAGAGTTATCTTCGACTATCTATAAAGAAAAACCGATATTTGTGTACGAAAATGAGTATATTTGCATGAACATTTAAAGTATCTTAGTCTGTTACCCATAATTGAACAAGTTTAGCCGAAAAAAATGTATGTATTTCTGGTTTTCATACAGAAACCTCAATTATACTTTGTAGTTGAAATTGAAGATAAATGTTAACTTCCCATCGTAATCGGGGCCCAGGAACGACCCATGCGCATGTTCATATATAATTGGTGAAAGATGCATAATGTTATTATTTTTTATTTTATAAATTATATTGTGATATCACAATATATACTGTCTGTGATCTGAAAATAAATTATTATATAGAATCTTCGCTGGTCTGTCTTTCAACCGTATCATTAATATGTAATTTAATCATTGTCGACTGTATGTTTCGCTGGCCCAAATACTAAAAATAAATTGAAATACCAAATACAGCGTATCTCGATCAACCGTTGCATGGAGGTACGGTGATCAGGATAATTAAATATTTAAGTATAAAGACACTTCGAAATAAATATTTTACGTCGCCCTACCAGGAATTGAACCCGGGTGTACATGATAGGCAAACGCTCCATTAACTATTTGATGGTTCCAAAAAAATTATGTGGTTTTTTTACTTTATAATGTGAATTTAGAGTCAGGCGGGGAACAGTATGACACAATGTTTTAATCAATTTCAGAAAAATCTAAAATTATTTACTAAACACCTTTCTTACAGTCAATCGATAGTTTATCCTTAAGCTTTACTAAAAAGAAATAATAGAAAACATGCTTGCGAATTATAACACAAATGATTTTCTAAAACCACTTACTTGTTCTACTGCACCCCAGATCTGGGGCATAAGGGAACAGTTCAACAAAGAAGGGCTTATTGAAAAATATTGGCCAACACATTTCAATTGGCATTTTTTCAAAATATCTTTTGGGATTGAATATATATCGGCTTATTTCTTTGTTTTGCCTTTAGTATTTCTATGCGGTATTGTCATTTATATCATTAACTGACACAAGTGGCAGATCTGGTTCAGATAAAAACAGTTTTTTTTTGCGCTTTTGCGAAGGTATTGAATTTCATGGTATTTATTCACATCAGTACCGCGCTCAGCAAACGGCTAACAAAATGTTAGTCTCGCTTTCTGGAAAATTTTATTAGAAAAAAATCATTTATCACATAACAGTATTACACTGTGCCCCATGACACTCTGCCCTAGGGGGTATTACAATGATTTCTTTTTAAAAGGTTAGATTAAAATAACTGGCAAGCTTGTTTGGTTTATTGAACGGCTTGCAAATAAAGATTAAATAGGAAATACATTTAGTCACCAGTGCTTGACTTTTGCAGAATGGCGAGGAAATTACTTTTTTTTAATCACCACCTTACACGAACAAAAAAAGATTATTTTTTTTACTACAAAAACTATGAATACTGATATCAAATTAGCTCTGTATTAGGATGGCCAATATTAAACTCTTATTGGCTGTAGATAAAACAGTATTGCAATGAAGAAAAACAAAGGAAATATTATTGCTGTTATAGCGTACCCCGTGTTATACTTTTCCCCACCTGACCATACCTTTAATAAATTTTATATATTTTTTAATAAACATAAAAATGTATATTTATGTGTGTCATTATATTTATACTTCTATCTCTGTTTTGATTGAGTATGCATGAGTCCCGACTTAACACGGAACTTTCGAGCAAGTCTGGACATGAAATATAATAACTGCGCAGTAATAGAACTGATTATTAATAAATAAATATAAATATTTCATAAGACCTCAAGCACGTAGACAAACGCGCCAACCAGTGTACTAGAAGGTATTTGTACACTGGATTTTTTTTTAGGATTTTAACCTGATAGCAGCATCGAGTCGAAAGCACTCGTCAAGTGTTCTGGTTCTATTTCACACAGGGAATCGTATGATTATTGTTATTTTATTACTGTTATTTTATTAATTGTATTATTACTGTTATTTTATTAATTGTATTGTTATCAACACAGAACGTTGTTTCTTACTCACAAGTTTCCCTTATTTAATGGAATGCCGCGCCGTTCTGTATGTAGGCCAATAGTGACCGCGGGCTACGCACTTCGGCACACCTGACAGAACGAACACTTGCATATATGCTTGTATTAAATTTTGTTGTTTCGTTCGTATAATGAATATGTGAATACTCGGTACCATGTCACAAATTATCAAGATATGCTGCGATTGGTATACCAATGCAGTGCCCTATGCACCGAGTGCGGGAATGAGGATGATGATGTTGATATTATATAAGTTAGTATTAATATCAATATAAATCTCCACTAACAACCTACGGAAAGTGGCTTGATGAGATTTTAGTAACTTATAAAAATGTATATCTGTTTTTACTTTTTTTTTATTTAACATCTTTTACTATGTTTTTCGCTATGCATATATATCACATCATTTATTTATTTTTGGTATGGTTTTACTATTTTTTTTGCTATTCATTTAGTTTTTTACTTTGTATTTACTGGGTTTGAAAATATGTTTTTAACTGTCTTTTACTATGTTTCTTCCTAAGTATTTTCCTTTTTATATGTATTTAACTAGGTTTTTAAATACGTTTTTTACCATGTTATATTTAACTATTTATTTTACTATGTTTTTCACTGTGTCTATTTATTTTTCTATGTATTGATTACTGTTTTTTATTTTAAAAAATGACTGGCTTAAAACGGGGTAAATAATTCCAGTTAGATAGTCAAAGCAACTTTGTTTAAACGTGTAATTTAATGTTTATAATATGATAATAAATAAGTATGCACTGTGGGAGGGAGAAAAAAGTGCGTCATAAAGATTTCCTTTTATACATATTTCTTGGTATACAACATAACATGTACCTTCGAAGGTGTATTCTATTATGTGGGTAGATCTCTTAAATCTTAATCCTAGCGTAGCCCGGCTTTCTATTAAAGGCCGTTACAAATTAATACTTCAAATAATCACATACCAAAGTACGACCAAAGCCGTATCTGAACTCCTAACCATGCAGGACTGGAATGCGTTCACCATTTATGTCTAGGAACAAGAAGTATTCAAGTAGATGCCTACTGAGTAGGTAGGTTCTAGAACCGTTATGTAATAATAATGTACCGACAAATAACGTATAATTAATTCATTCATTCTCAGGTCGCACTTGATATTCCTGACCAGAAACATGATAACCGTAAAATCTTAGCATAAAATACTCGGTTGTCTGACACAGAGCTTCGTGTATTATTCATACTAGATTTAAAGCGCTTTTTTTTTTAGGTGCCATTTTTAAAAAAAATTAAAGAGTAGGGTCTTTTAAGGCTGTAGTCTGGTAAAATGAACGCAAAATTAGGAAATCATACGATTTTGCCATTTTAAAACGAATGTTTTTTTTAATCGCGTAGTAATATAAAAATAAAAAAAAACATTAATTATATATAAACAATATTTTTCAAAGGTATTTTTGTCAAAAAATACACTGAAAAGTTTTATGTAACTAAAATATAATTACTTTTAGACCGGTAGATTACGTCATTTCAAATTAAGACTAAACTTAGGTATCCAGATAATAAATGATCCCAGGATCACAATAAAGACTAAGTACTAAACTTGAATTTGTTTTGATTATTTAAAGGTAATAAATTTAACATGAAAATAGTCGAAGCCAAATTTAAATTTTTTGATTTTAAAAAGAAATACAAGCATTTTATTTCAAAAACATTTTTGTGACATTTTTCTTTATTTCTACTTAAAATAATGCCTTCGGTAATACTTTAAAAAAATACAATTTATTGAAATACTTTAGTTAAAACCTTTTTTATAGAATTATATTTTTTAAATTTTTAAAAAAAGATAATTCTGGTTGTAATATTCAAATTGAAATAATATCTTATTGACTTTTTTATGACCTTTAGACCTGCCCTAGTCGTTTTCGATTAATTAATTTTTAAACAAGCAAATAATCACGATATTAGGTAAATTTTCTACAAAGGTTAGAAATATGCATATTTTGAATAATTATCCGAAAACGTTACTTTTCGCACGTATGACGATTTGGCGTCAAACTTGCAAACAACGTTTATTAGAAGCGTAGTTGACGGTCATAACGCGTGACGTCAAAATGACGTAATGCCAACTGCGAGCCGTTTTGTATGTGGTCATTTTTAAACTCGAAAATTATAAATGAAAACTTGTTATAAATACATTGATAGAATCATTCATCATCAACCCACCAATCAGGACCACTCACCGAAGAGAGCTAGTGACGTCACGCGCGGAGTAATTTCAAAATTACGAAACTTAGCGATGATAATACGATATATATTTTTTTTTAAATCTATATTTGGCTATGTTTGTCTAAAAACAAATAATAAAAGGAAAAAAACACTAAACTTCCTCATTTACATTGGAAAAAACTCCTTTCCTCCCATCCACTTTATTTCCTCATCCTCAACCTTCTTCCCGTTCTCTTCTTTTTTCCTTCTATAATCATTTTATGTTTTTTCCTGTTATGTAAAGCGTTCAATTTCAATTTGATGAAAAATTTTAGCAGGAGGAATGTATAGTACACTTATATACTCATTTTTACTTATTTTTAAACAATTTCTGATGCTTTTTCTAATAAAAATAAATTTAAAAATAAAAACCTGTCTGTGTCCGAGCGGATAAAGAATACAGTTATGTGTTTAAATATAACCAAAACCTTTCACATGTGTTTTGACTCGATGGCTACCCACAGAAAAATCCTGAAAAGGGAAATTGAGTGGAGAGACGTTCACCTCGTAAAGTAGTGGTTGGCACGTGCGTTTACCGTGCTTAAAGTCCCGGGTTTGATTCCAGAAAAGATTGACATCAAATTCTTTTTTTCAAATGTGATTTTACACTTAAGTTATTCAAAAGCCCTCCATGTAATTTGCAAAACTCACGGTGAACTGGGTGGAAGCCGTAGAGTTAAATTCAATTAAAAGCGCTGTTTGTGAAATTTAATATTTTAAAAGAGCAACTCGTTTACTGATAAAAAAAACATTGTTTTTTTTAGCATGAGCGGAACCGATAGAAAGACTTGAGGTCTTTAAAACGGTTTTTGGGTATGTGGAGGGAGTGATTTCACTGAAGTTATGTCTTTGGACTGGTACCTGAAGCAACTAATTACCTTTCTACTAACTTAAAATCACTCGCGTTTTTATTTATACTATGTAATATATTAACAATGGAACAGGAAATGTTATAATATAAATAGTAACGAGAGTTATTAAAAGTTAATTAAGGTCCTAATGATTAGGAAGTAACCTTGAAACCGGTCTGCGTGTAACAGAAAATTTGAGTGGCTTAAACAAATTTATAAAAGAAATGTGTATATGTCATAACCACAAATTAAAAAATGTTTTTGAAATAAAAATAAAATAATTATAAAATGAAAAAAATTCTTATTCCTAGTATAAGGATTATGTACTTTTTTATTTGAAACTATTTTATTCACGAACTTATTTATCACTTGGACACTAATATGAGTAGAACCTAGGAGTATTTTTTTTTAAATACGTCTATACTATATTTTACATTTTTTATTATGTTTTTATACATATTTTACTATGTTTTTATAACTATGTATTTAACTATGTTTTTCACTGTGTCTAGTACCTTTATTCATTTTTATATGTATTGATTACTGTTTCTTGTATATATATTTTTGACTGGCTTAGGATGGGGTAAATAACTCTAGTTACATAGTCAATGCAACGTTGGATAAATGTATAATTTAATGTATATAATATTATAATAAATAAATAACCCAAAAGAGTCACCCATACGGAGGTAAACCATTCTATGAATATTGACCACTAAGCTAGCTACAAATTACAGTAGCACAACGGGCCGTAGGTACTCGTATTAATTGCAAGCGCTAACCTAAACCGTACATTACACGTTTGTTGTTAAACTAAAAACCAAATTAAAACTGAACCAAAAATTTGGAACGCTGCTGATTGTTCCATGCAATAAAGCTTAAGGGCTTCTCTAGATATTTAATACTCTGAAAGTAAAACGATCCCTCGGTAATAATGAATGCTAAATAACGAATATTAAATAAGATTCCGTGGGGGCGCACAGAGGAGGAAAACGCAAGAATGCAGAGTTGCGACATGGAATATAAGGGGACGCATGGGTGAAAAAATGAACGAATTGTGTGATGTGATGAGGAATAAATGTTTGGATATATTATGTATTACGGAAAATTGGAAAAAGGGAAGCGGTTCGATGGTACACGGTGACGCGCTGGTTCTCTGGTCTGGGGTCCCAGATACAGACAGAGTCTGCCAGGGTGTTGCCGCGTTTCTGTCTCCCAGAATGATAGAGTGTATGAAAGAGTATGTCTTTATAAGTTCTAGACTTATGTTTCTCAGATTCAAGATTGGATTGACAGGAATTATTTTAATAATTGGGTATGCACCTGTGAATTCTGACTGCGAATCTGAGAAAGATGAGTTTTGGACAAGTGTGATGAATGTAATGAATGGAAAAAAAGATAGAGAGAGAGTAATACTTGCGGGAGATTTAAATGGGTGGGTGGGAACTCGGAGAGACGGGATGGAGTCGGCCATAGGTATGTTCGGGGATGGAAGGCAGAATGATAATGGAAGAAGGCTGCTAGAAGTATGTCTGGAATGGAACCTTTTTGTGTCAAATACGTTCTTTGATCATAAGGAAATCCATCAGTTTACGTAGGAAAGAGGCAACGAAAGGTCTATTATCGATTATGTAGTCATCGACTCTAGATTGAAACCTGTAACAGTTGATACGCGTGTATATAGAGGAGCCGAAATGGAAACCGATCACTTATTGGTAGTATCAAGAGTAATACTGTCCCAAGGATGGCGGTCCAAAACCCGTAAGATACAGGTGCCTTCTAGAGTAAAAGTTGAAAAACTTCAAAATGATGACATTAAAGATAAATTTGAAAGCGCGGTTAATCGTAGATTGATAGGGGAGTGAGAGGAAAGTATGAACATTGATGATATGTGGGATTATTTTTTTTTTTAATGTGTGAATCAGCAACGGAAATATTCGGTGTGGCAAAACAAGGAAGAAAGAAAGGTGATGCATGGTGGGATGATGAAATAAAAAAGCTCGTTCAAGAAAAGAAGAAAGCATGGTTAAACTTGTTGACAGTCAGTCAAACAGATACCAGTAAGTATGCCGCATTAAAAAGTATATATATTGAAGTTAAGAAGAGAGTAAAACAAGGTGTGTGTGAAAGAAAAAAAATACTGAAAGAAAGTGAGGAAATAAAAATGACAAAAAAATTCCAAGAAAATGTAAAAATATTCTGGAAAGCAGTTAAAAATTCCCAAAAAAGTAAGGATAGTGGATTTATGACAGCAGTAATAGGAAACGATGGAAAAATGGTGACGAATGATAGTGGAATTAAAACGAGATGGAAGGAATATTTTGAGGAGGTGTACGAAACGCACACAGGAAATATAGCCAGCGCACCACCTTTTCAAGTAAACATAAATGCAGATGACGTTGCAAAAGAGATAAGTATGGAAGAAATGTTTATCGCAGGAGGCTAAACTAGCAGTTCACAACGGAGTTCTAGTGCCGACTCTAATGTATAGGAGCGAAGTATGGAATTGGAAAAATGATGATGAAAGTAGGTTGAATGCTGTCGAAATGCGATCCCTCAGGCGAATGTGTGGTAAAACGATGTATGAAAGGTGCACAAATGTCGAGATCCGTGAAGTGTGTAAGGCTGAGACATGCATTATTGACAGAATCAAGAAAGGGGTGCTGCGTAGGTTTGGACATGTAGAGCGAATAGACAGCGAAAGAGCGGCTAAAAGAATCTACGATGCAAATGTTGATGGATGCATAAAACGAGGAAGACCGAGAAAGACATGGCACGATCAAGTCCATCAAATATTTGAAGATGGACATGTCAAAAGTAGGAATAATCGTCGTGCGTGCATGAGAAGATGTATGAATGTAGAGAAAGCGAGGTCTTTATGCCAAGATAGTGTTATGGCGTTCTGTCCTCTATGCCTACCCCTACGGGGAAACGGCGTGATGGTTTGTTTGTTTGTTTTGAATAAGATCCTCGGTAAAAAAATCAAATTGTTTTGTTACTACTCGAGTTCGTCGTTTTAGTGACAGTCGCGAACATTCCTGAAATAACTGCTTGGCGGTTGAAACGGTTAATTCAAGCGCACGTCGTGAATTAGTGCGAAGCAATTGTCCGAAAATAGTATCAAAAATTTGCCAAATAATATAAAAACGTAACATGTCGTGCTTCGAATGACCCAGATTTCTAACTTAATATGACGCATTACAATAATTCAACTACTTATCTCTAGATGAACCTAATTTTTACTTGTGTGAATTACAGTCACTCAGCATTCCATTTGTCGGAAAGAAAGTTACTACAATATTCGTTTTTTTTTCTTCTTACAAAAAAGCTTTTGGTAGGGAGAATTGCGATTTAAGTTGAGATTTTTATAAATTCTAAATTCATCCGCAACATTCAAGTTGAAACATTTTTATTTTAGCAACTGAAAAGAACAACCCTGCTATTTCTATTTAAAAAAATACAATTGCGTATTCAGTCGAGGGGCAGAACCCTGATTACAATGGAAAGTTAAAATAGCGCTATATAAATTACCCAAACATTATTATTATTATTATCACAGATACTTTCAACTTTCAGTGAGGAAAAATAAATATTTTTATCATTTTCTTTTTCAACATCTTTAATTACAAGTTACAGACGAAGATACTTTAGTTTTTCCGTGCAAAAATGTAAACATTTTCGTACAGATAACTTTATCTTATTTTGTAGATGGTTACAGATAACTCTGTTAGCGTGACACTGTAATACGAGCCCTGGTGCCGACGCTTATGTAATATGTAATTACCGACCGAATAAAGATCCCTCTCCTTCACTCCTCCACTATATTTCCTCATCCCTTAACCTTCTTCCGTGCTCTTTTTTTCTCTTGTCTTATATAATATATTATTTTTTCTCTTTACTGTGTAACATGTTCTTTCATTATATTTGTGAAAAACTTTAACTGGATGTATCAACTATTTTTTATACTTTGTATTCTTATATAACAACAGTTGTTTTTTCTAAATAAATATTTTTTTTTTTTTTTAAATATACAAATAAAATAATTAAGCTCTGTAAATGTCTATATTTCCAAATTTTAAAATAATTTTGTTGAGATGCCTATTAAATAATTATTTCCTTCATCTCTGCTGAGATTTTGTATCTTTAGGTGAAATCCTAAGAGGCTTTAATTCCAGAACTATAATAATTTATTGTAACAGAGAGGGAAAACATTTTTGAGAAGGGGAATATGGGAGTCTAGGCATTTACAAGGCTTATGACCTGTCATTGGCTGGTGGCCACTTTACACACTGTGTAACAATCACCATTCTGCCTATATTTGAACATCCACATTTCCTCAACTCTTCCATCTGTTGACTTTTGTGAAGTAAAAAAGTGGCCACTTAAACCCGCCAACGACAGGTCATAAGCCCTGTAAATGCCTAGACTCTCATATTATCCTTCTCAAAAATGTTTTCTGTCTCTGTTGAAACAAATTTACAAGTAAACTTAGGGAAAAAATCCAGCCAGTCTGCAAGCATTTGGAAATACTCAAAACATCGTTTAATTACGAGAATTCAGTTTAATATTAAATAAGTAAAGTAATGTCGAAATTCCCATCAAATTTCTAGAAAACAAGCTTAGCGTCTTATCCGTTACTCGGTCCTTAGTTGTTATTTATTATTTACAACAGGTGTTAAGCTCACCTTTTCTCGTAATTGTCCGAGAAGGTAGTTTTACGATCTGCGAATCTACATAGGTCTATTGTTGGTCCTTCGGTCCTCGACTTACCGGGGACGCAGGATTTGGGAGTGTTATTTTTTCAATCTTTATAACACGGTAAACGTGCGCCGTATAATAGGATTCGGCGAACACAAAAGTACAGGTTTATGAAGGTTATTAAATTTTGCTTAAATACCTGCCTTTGATTATAGTATCCTTCATTTTTCCTTTGAAAACTAGAGTTATTATAGGTATTCTACAGGCAATTTAAGAAGAAACTTTTGACGTTTACACGCTCATGAAGTTCTTTAAATATTGACAGTTTCGCGCAGGAAACAAATGACGTACTTTATTGTTATAGTCGCGGCAATAGTGGCGTACCGCCGGAAAACTTCGTCGACTTTATATTGAATATCGAATTACATTCATGTTTCGTATTTTATATTTTGTAATTTATATATATTCTTTCTTTTTTATTATTATCGGTGTGTTTTCAAATTTGTATTTATTTTTCATTATTATTATTTTAATTTTTAAAGCATTATTCAATAAATTTAAAAATGTGAAAAAGAAGGTCTTGCCTAAACACAGGAATTCCCTAGCTAGTCGAGACCTGAAACACAGAACCTCTCTACATTTGATAGCTTTGAAATAAGTAAATAAATATGGTGTGTGTTCATTTTTGGGAGTTCGCAATACGATGAGTTCAATTTAATCGGCGATAATTTTGAAGTCGACCTTATTTATGTACCCATTAAAAATGGTTAAACTTTAAAAAATAAAGGATATTCACAAATTTTAGCTCTAACAAAAAGTTTAGCTCTATTTATCTCGCATCACACCTCCCCACCAAAATCCTCCACCCCTACTACCATCCCCCATTCCCATCGTAAAATCCAAAATACCGAAAAAAAAAACACTTATTCACTCGAAATTAATATAATGTGATCCATTCACTATGTTTAATGTACGAGCACAATTAATTTTTTTAAGGGATAAAGAGAAATACAGAAAATAGAGAGTTCTTATTATTTACTCAAATATTTAAATTTTCGGACCATTTCCTAAAAGTCGTAAATAACTTGTGCTGGAAAAATGGAAATCGAGTTCTGGTAGAGTGTAATCAGAACCTCGGACCTTTGGCTCGTGAGTCCACAATACTACCACGAGACCACAACCCGGTTTCAAAATATCATAACTATTTCTCTTGCATAATTTTATTTTGATTTATGTTTTCTCTGGTTGAATAATCAAATTAAACAAATAAGCAAACAGCCTTTTTTATTTTTAATGATTTTATTTTTAGTTACTATTAAGCTACTTAGTCAAAAATACAAAAAAAACTTGTTTCCATTCACCCTATCTCACGGAATATTATTAAAAATTATAAAATCTACATGTTATAGATATTTCAATATCTACGAATAAAGTCATAAATTGGATACTTTTAAAACTTGGTGATTATTACTAAAATAAACATTATTAGATGATATTAAATATTTTATTGGTAAAAAATATTCACAATCATCAAAATTGCTGGTATGAGGAAATATACTATGACACTATTTAAACCAGATTAAAAAACATTCACTTATCAATTAAATGTTTTATCATTCAAATAGTGTAAACGGTATCTATTGTATTTGATATTTATCTCCTGTAAAATGTACAAAATGTTGGTGGTCAAATGGTTCAAGATAAATCGTCCGTTAACCATCAAAATTACAAATGCTTGTTTGGAAAAATTGGCGTCAATATTATAAGGCTTTATCAGTTCAGCATATCATAAAAAAGATTGTAGCTGTTTAATACTGTGACATACTTGAATCATCTTCTTTAATATTTTATTATAATAAGTTATCGAGTAAAATAGTTTTTAATGATGATACATAATAAATACAAAAAATATATGCGGTAAAGTAATGAGGTTGCTTCTCTTACCATGCGTCGAGTTTGTTGACAATATAAAAAACTTTTATGAAAAAAAATGTACCTACGATTTTACATTATTCGTTCTGTGGGATAAGTAAAGTTGTGAGATTGGAATGAATATGGGGAAGCTAAAGAAATTTATTTATTCGGGTGCATAAGAAATATGAAAATAAATCGACAACTTACATGTAAAGCAAACGCGCTGATCGTTCGACCGCGAGGCGGACATCAAACGTCGATGGAGTCCTTATGATTTCAACATCATCATCATCATTTCCCTATCCTCACCTAGTAATGCATAAGTCACTGAATAGATGCTCCAACCCCACCGTATTATCATTTCTAATACATATAAGGTAAGGTGGTCGGTCTTGCGCTTCACGTGTCAGTGGAAGAACTGTGAAACATAGCAGAATAGAATTACCTTTAGAATAAAATATTTCACGTACCCTCTTCCAGGAATTAAACATAACACCTCAAGCATAGTAGGCGGACGCATCAACCACTAAACTACGAAGCGGACTTATCTCCACTCGATTTTCTTTTTCAAGATTTTAACCCGACAGTTGCCATCGGGTCAAAAGCACGCATCCAGGGTTGATTCTTTTTCGCATTACAAACTGTATTCTTAATCCGCTCGGACACATAAATATATTAACTGCATTATATTTCCATTAGTTGTGTGGGCCTCGTGGTGTAATGTTCAGCGCGTTTGCCTACCTTGCAAGAGGTCTCGGGTTCGATTCCTGGCATGGTTGATTTGAAATATTTATTTGAAAAGGGTGTTTTTACACTAGAATATTTCATAGTCCCGAGACTGGTACCTGATGCGAAAGACTGATCATCTTACCTTCATGTTACAATTTTTTTTATCAAGATACGCCGAAATTTGTGTAATGGGTTGTGCTAGAATAGGAATTTAACAGACTTGACATGATACCCTTGTTGTTTTTATCTTATTGTATATATTGTGATTAATAAATAAATTGTATTATTACTATCGTTATGATTGAACACCGGACCTCTGAAAAGAATGCCGTGACACCACCTATGGGCTTATAGGGTTATGGGCTATAACCAGACTTGTCATTATTCAAAATGTATTTATTTGTAAAACACTATAATCAGCCTTAAATTCCTAATAAAACAACTACTCTCGGTAGCAGCAATAATAAATTATGGTTTAAGAAAGTTCTGCAAAAAACACTGTAAGTAGATTCATAATTTTGTCATTCGAATCTATCATTTCAAATTGCAGCTATAATTTCTAGATGGGGTCTTGTGATGACATGGTTTTTTTATGCCTTTCTAATGAGGTTTTTTCAGTGTCTTAAAACAAAAATACAAAATAAATCGTATCAAAATAGCATATTATATTTTTGACTTCAATAAAACCCAACAAAAATAATAAATTTCACAAATTACTCACATTACTAATATGACTTACTTTCCAAATTTATGATTAACTTAATGACAGAATCAAATGAAAATTCACTGTCTCTCGATTAATAAGAAATTCCTTAAGCTTTCTACATAACGGGATTGACAATATCGTAGGTATTCTGCGAAAAAGCACTAAGTCAATATTTTGCTGTTTTGACCTAATGATGAGGTTATACTGTTAAAAAAATACTCTACAATCTGCAAAAACGCACCAAGTCCTGTATTCACTACAAGTCGAGATATTTTCTAAAATAAGTCAATATTACATAAATCCGTTCAGGAAAAAGCACCAAGGGACAAGGGACGCCGTACTGGTGGGCCATCAATAACAATATTTCGGATGTATTCAACGGAGCCAATGGAGCAGTACTGACTTGAGAAAAGGTGAAATTGTTGGTCGGCGACATGATATCCTGGAGATGTCAAGTAAGTGATGTCTACGTGCAAATGTGGCAATTATTATTTTCTCTCTTTTCACTCAAGGGCAAATGTGGCGATTATTATTTTCTTTCTTTACTCTTTTTACTAATTTATAATTATTATTATTATTATTACCTAATATAATACGAACTATACATTAGATAAAATGATTACATAACTTTTTTAATTAAATTTTAAAAAAACATTTCTCACAAAGTGAATATAGTAGGTACAATGTGCCTTCAATTTGAATTCCTTACTGTGGTATTATGTATCGGCGAAAATGCACTAAGTCATGTCAATCCACTATTATTTTGAAAAAAAATGTTCCGAAAGTTCAGTTATTATTTATTAAACTATTGAATAAAATGGAATAAATAGATTGATTTACCATTTTTCCAAGTTGGCTTAGTAATGTTAATACCCGTATGCCGAGACAAAACTTAAGGTGAGGAAAGTACATTCTAATCTCAAATTCGGAGAATAACCCGAAGGCGAAGACAATAGAATGTACTTTCCTCACCTTAAGTTTTGTCTCTGCATACGGGTATAAGTATAAAAAAAGTTTTTTTTTACAAACT
The DNA here is from genome assembly GCF_059751315.1 of Micrasema longulum. Taxonomy (NCBI): domain Eukaryota; kingdom Metazoa; phylum Arthropoda; class Insecta; order Trichoptera; family Brachycentridae; genus Micrasema; species Micrasema longulum. The sequence continues at coordinate 20,736 of NW_028279090.1, forward strand.
TTGAACTTCAATTATCTCAGAAGCAGTAATTTTGACTTAGTGTTTTTTCGCAGAATACCCACGATATATTTGTGTGTATTGTAATAATTAAATGTGTCACTAAGTTAGGTGTTCGGCGGATTTATGTGGGTGCACTCGGAAACATGTTTATTTTAATATGTAGGTATGTTAGTCCTTATACCAAGAACGTTTTGGCTTTCGAGCTTAATTTTTTTTGATAAAAAAAAATATTCATTAGGAATGTTAGTAGTAAAAACTTAAAAAATGTATGTTTTACAGAAGGGAATACGGAAGTCAAGAAATTTACAGGGCTTATGACATGTCATTAGCTGGTATATCAACAGTTTGAAGAATTGAAGAAATGTGGTTGTTTAAACATAGGCAGAATTATGTATGTTTGTATAGTGTTCATTTAAACCAGTCAATGAAAGGCGATAAGTCCTGTCCTCAATCTCTGTTGTTATATGTTAATCTTATTAACTCCTTTGTTGTTAAATCCGGTCTTTGTCTTCAAACATTTGAACATGATCAAAACATTTTGATTGAACTAACTGGTAAAAAAAGATGTTAAAAATTTTAAAACATTTTAAGGCTTTAACATATTACAACAGAGATGAAGAACATTGAAGAGAAGGTAATATACAAGTCCAGGCATCTACAAGGCTTATGACCTGTCAATGGCTGAAAGTTTCAGCTATTTAACTTCACAAACATCAACAAACGAATGGATTTAAGGAATATAGATGTTCAAATATGGGCAGAATGGTGAATGTTACACAGTGTGTTAAGTGGCCACTTAAACCAGCTATTGACAGGTCATAAGCCCTGTAGATTCCTAGACTTCTATATTACCTTCTCTTCAATGTTCTTCATCTTTGTTGTAATATGTTAATGTAAACAGCGCCCCAGGGAGTTGAATCCAGTCCTTGTCTACAAAAATCTGGACAAACTCAAAGTATTGTTGATATTTTCACCTGCTGGCGTTGCCTAGCAGGTGAAATAGTTCAGTCAGGTAAATCTCTCCCGCATCAATAAATGTTTTAGCGCTTTAACTTCACAAAAATCACCAGTGTGAAGAATTAAAGAAATATGACAGTTGAAAGATAGGCAAAATGGTGAATGTTACACAGTGTGTACAAAGGCCACTTTTTATTCAATTTGTAATCTTTTACAATTTCATATAGGTGCGTTAATAATAATTATTATAATAAATTGTGATATATACAAAATAAGGAAAGGTATACATGGTTAAATGGCGAACTTATTGCTACTGACCATATCTAAGTCAACCAAAAGAGTAAAGAGAATATGAATCGTAAAAAAAATACGTTAATAATAATACCTAGTACTTACAATATTTGAATTTAATACATTATCGTTTATTACTCAGTTACGTTATTCAATATTTATTGATAATTATATTTCAAAAACACTTTTTACACTCTTGTAAACAATTGGATACAATGAAGACGTTCAGTGCTACGGGAAATTGGATGTTTACATGGTTTTTTACGAGCGGTAAAAACAAGAGCATTAAATTATACGGCGAAGTTTCTTGAAAATCTATGAAGAAAAAAAAGATTTTAATAAAAACAAACTACTTTGAATGACATCACTAGTTCTTCCGAATCAACCAATAATAAAAGGTTGTGATAGATTAGGAATCCAATTTATCAATCAGCAGAACTCACCGACTAGAACTTGTGATGTCATGGGCCAAGTAACTTCAAGATGACTTAACTTTATAAAATTAAAGCCCTGATAATACGAATCATAAAACTATATATTTTTTCAGTTGTCTTAGTTTTCAAAAAACAAACAAACAGAACATTCTCACTGACTTTACCTTTATTTTTGGTTGATAGCTTATTATTAATACATTTTATTTCGAAGAAAAATACCTCACATCAGTAGATAGTTATTATTTAATATTTGGCCTGTTGAAATTCATTTGAGAACAGCGATAATCATCAAGATTCGTGCAAAAATCCGGTGAGATTTATCATCTCAAGACCGAGAAGTAGATGTCAACGACAACTATTTGCATAAAAAGTATGATGGAAACTAGTTGACCGCCAAAACGTTTACAAACCTCATTTTTTGGAATGCACCTTACGCTAATATTGCGAACAAAACGGGGGTAGGGCTGAGCATTCCAAATACACAACTCGTATCTCTTTTTTTCATAGAAAAGAAAAGAGACAGGTATTAATCTGACAGTGTCTTCCTGTTCAAAGTGCTCATGCGACGTTTTCAAACAGAGATCAATTTGAATAAAAATAATTACTTATCTCACTCGTTTATAGGGCAGTAGATAAAGATAGTTGTATTTTGATTCTGGTTACTTTTGAAATCTTAAAAATTCGTGTCTACGTCAGGACTAAGGAATTTTAGCGAGCAATGGAACAAAAATAAAGTATGCGACAGGTTGAAATAGTGGCGTTTCAGTCTGACATCAAAATGAGTAGCGGAATTAAAGAGAGATGTACGAAGTACGTTTGTTAAGTGAGAGGTCGACAGCCAGTTTCTTTCACGGTGCTTTTGTAATGAACGTTATAAGTATAGGTAATAATGAAAACGCGAGGGTGCAACCTGACAGACAGCCGAATAATTTATTTTCTAAAAAATAAACCGCAAATAATGTTTTCTATGCTAGATTTCTACAAGTCTATATTTCGAAATAAAATTTCAACACTTAATTCCAAAACAATAAAATTCCTGTGCCTGCGTTTTTGTAACTTTTGATATTGGCATTTTTATCTTTGAAATATATATGGTAGGAATATCAACAAATTACAACAGGGATGGAGAATACCTTAAATAAGGGAATATGTAAGTCTAGGCATTTACAGGGCTTATGACCTGTCATTGGCTGGTTTAAGTGGCCACTTTACAAACTGTGTAACATTCACCATTTTGCCTATGTTTAAACATCCGTATTTCTTCAATTCTTCCATTTGTTGATTTTAGTGAAGTTTAAGAGCCGAAACCTTTATTGTTGTGAAGAGATTCTTCAGACTGAATTATTTCACATACTAGGCAACGCCTGAAAATAATTTTTCAATTTTTAAACTTCTTCTTGGACCAGTTGGTTTCATTAATGACTCCCGAGGGGGTGAAATCCAGTCTTTTGTCTACGAACATTTGGACAAACTCAAATATTGTAGGAATATCGGTTTACTGAAGTCAACAATGAACAAAAATTAAGGCCTTTGAACTACGGTTGCGCAGAAAAATGTTGTGAATCTCATGGACTGATTGTGTCTGCGATAGAGCAGGAAGTTACTAACTACTATCAAAAAAAGGAAAGCCTTATCCTTAGGTCATTTTTAAGTGAAAAGTATGTCCTTCTGCAACTTACTGAGGAGATTAAGATAGTGGGCAAGCAGGGTATGCGGCGTAAAAGAGCATCATGACTTAAAAATCTTAGTCAGTGGTCCGGTTTGCCGGGCGCAGGAGCGCTGATTAAACTGGCCCTGGATCGTGATGAATTCCATAATGTTCGTTAAACTCCAGTCGAAGCGGCAAAGGAAGAAGGGGAAGACTAGTTTACTTAAATAATAGGAGATTTTTGTCATCAAATATTTATGGTTTATCCGTGACATCCTGATTCATTCCTTCAGTTTTCTTAGTTTTTCATTTACTAGTTTTTAACAGGTTCAGAACTAACCACATTAATTTTTTACGTTTTTGAAAACCTTTTATTTAAAAAAATAATTCTTTGTATAATTTAGTACGTACATAATTATTATTATTTGATATCAAGATGGGTTAAATTATAATAAAAAACTGTTTTTTTACAAATTCGTGAAGCGGTATTATAACTTCTGTGCCATGTGGCCATTTTCTAGCTCTAAAGGTTAAAATTATTGCTAGAAAGCACGTAATAGTATTTTCGTAAAAATTCACCATCATAATACTCGTATATGTATTGTATATGTACATATGAATAAAAACAACTGAGGTCACTTACTCAATCAAAAATAGTTTTTTTTTTAATCGTATAATTATAGGTTAGTACATACCAAACGTATTTATAATACTTAATAAAATAATAAGTTAAAGCATTCACCTTGTGATTTTTCATGATTAACAACTTATGTACATTTTTTTTGTTTAGTTAAAAATTTTATTTGTGCTTTTAGTTTTTTGATAGAATTTTTTTTTATTCGTTTAACAAGCAAATGTAGTTTTAATATCTACAAAACTTGATATTGAGATGAAGTTTCAAGAATTTAAACATATCATTGTTCATGTTTAAAACAAAAAATTCTTATTTATGTTTGTTTTTTTTTATTGTCATAATTTTCTTCGATCTATTCCTCGCGCTTTCAGCCAGGCAGGCTGGCTGTATCTCCTCGCGGTGTAGTGGGTACCACCTCTACCTTCCTACATACCTGTTCTCCGCGGGTTATTGTATGGAGTGGCCAGCGCCAGCGCGCTACCTGAGCAACTCGTGTCTCAGTCTCGATCCGGCGCGCCGCGGGCCTAGTGCTCCCACAACGACCCTTCAGTCACCGACACGGAAGGAAATAACGAAGGATTAAACTATCATTCCTCGGTGGATCCGGAAGTGCTCATTTGACAATATTTCATTCACCATGTGTCTCGTTCCGTTCTCGAACTCGCCGTGTTAATCAGCGCGGTGCATAACGCCATTGGATAATTTCAGTGCACGATCGGATGGTTAGTGGAGTCAGAACCTGGTATCAGTGTAAGGGTGTTTCAATACCTTTTCCCTTTGGACATCTTGTGAGGCTTCTGAGAACGCCGGTGAGTGGGAAGACATTTTGTACTTCTTTTTTATACGAATCCCTGCTGCTTTAATGTGAGCTTTTTGTAAGCTCTTATAAAAAAAACCTCAACTGGTAATCTTCCGAGAAATAGAGGACAGCAGATTGTGTTATTTATTATAAAACATTACGCATGTGTTTTGTTTGATTGTACAATTACATGACACAAATTTGGTATAATTTGTGCAATTTTTTTTAGTAAATAAGGTAAACACGAGATGAATCCATTAATTTTAAACATCATTGCAAACTGTCGAAGATAAAGATAAATTCCACAAATAGATGGTTATCATTAAATGTAATTGTGTTGACACACTTAAGCGACGTTAAAAACGCTCGAGCTATTGACAGTTATTGAGTTTTTCATTATCAACTTTGAATTCCCGGTCGTTAAGTTCAATGACAGGTTATGCAAATAAGGCACAATCGAAAGAAGATACTCCGTACACAAACGCGAAGAAAGGACCAGACGACAGTTGTACAAATAAATAATAATAAACAATGGTAGTACGCGACATGTTGCCAGTCTAAGACATGTTCACCTGTCACTGGAACAGGAGTACAGGAGCTAGTAGCGGGTAACAGTTCTTGGGATGAACGGTTGCGAGGTATTATAAAATTTCTCGATGCTTACTACCTTTTCGATTCGATATCCCGCTCGCGTGTGTGGGTATGGGTAAACACCGCCAATATCCGCCTAGTGACTCGTCAAAGCCTTCGAAACTTACACAGCGCTTATACGCGGCTTTTACATACTTGTACTCCGGCGCTGGGAGATACTAACAGACCGGCTCATCAGGTTTACTCTCCCCATTTGGGTCGTGGAAGTTTCTGTTTATTTACTGCTATCCGCTGTATCACCAACCGCCACTGTCGACTGGCACATCTCAGAGAGCCTTCATTCAATGTGAATTATCTTGATTTCCATTTAAGGAGCAGGCTTTCGATGATAACGCGAATTTCTCTTTAACGTTACTTAAATTGATTTGATTTATTTTTTAAATCAAAACTAAAACATCCGATATGTAATTCGTGTTAAACATTTGATAAAACTTTGAAATCTTATTTTTGTTTAAAATTTAGTTTCAACATAACAAAATTTCAGTAAATAATGCTCTATTTGAGACTGTTTATTTTTCTTCCCATCGATATGAATCATCTAGCTATCGAACATTCAACCATGACCAAATAATCTAAAGTAGTTTTCCATGTTCGCAAGTGCTCTTTTTACTTTTTGGAAGGTGTTTCACTAGGCCGAGTCACGATGTTGATAGTATCTCCAATCCCAGTGCGGGGCAAGTTTATAAATAATAAGATTCTTACGGAGCATTGTTCTTGATTCTATATTTCCTTACTGTGAACTTTGTAACAAACGATTTGTTTCATATCATCCACTGGTACATTATGCTTGAGATGTTCTTACTGATCATTTTATTGAAAATATATCTTCTCACCTTTTCATATCGCTATATATTGTAGATTGGTTATAGAATCGTTAAATTGAGCCATTCGATTCAAAGGTAAATAGTGTATAAAGCCTTAAATAGACGAGTTAAACAAAAAATATCTTCTCTAGTAGTTTAAAGTGACAAGCTGCACACTGTCCATTACTTATATCCTCATAAGGGAAAAGTTATCATTAAAAATAAGGCGCAACGGATTTTTTTAACAACGGTTGCTCATATATTTTTTTTTTCATTGGCAAATAACATTTTTTGTAGAAAATAACAAATTGCAACTTCCTACCATTTCTTTCTTCTTTTATTTTGTCATTTCAAAAAACTAAACTTGAGTAAAAAATTAAACTTTAATCGCTAGTGCGTATTGAAAATAAGCATTCCTTTTAAAGAAAAAAAATCATTTTAACGAAATTTTAGTATTAAAAAAAACGTTAAATAATAAAAAATATTTATTTATGTTGAAATTTATTGTATCAGAGGGAAAATATTTTAGAGAAGAGAATATGAGCGTAGCTGTGCAGAAAGCAGCCAGTAATAGAAAAGTTAAACTGAGATAGTAGCACCTTTGTGAAAAGAGTGAATAATCAAATCTACACAACAGTTGGAATATTTTTGACCCTGACAAATGATAAACAATGGATATATTATTTTGATTATATCATAAACAAGAATCTAATTATGTATTTGACCAGTTTTAATGATTTTTTAAATACCGTAAGATTTTTCTGGTGCTGTGGGTGTTTTTATTGCAAATTAAGACATGCCGTTTTTGTGATCGACACTATTTTCAAAAGGTGATAATTACAATTTTTTGTGAGAAAGCAGTCTGGCTGTTTTTAGCAGAACATATAATTGATCTTACTGCACCCGATAACGCCAATATCTCATTTTTTTTCAAATTTGTGGACTGGCTGCTTTCTGCATAACTACGTTCGGAAATTTCGGTATTTTCGGGGCTTACGGTCTGTCATTTGCTAGTCCGATACATAAATAAATAACTCCATTTCAAAATTAAAATATTATATTTTTAAAAAAAAAACAAAAATTAGACCTTTTTTAAACGTTTACCTTGAGGAATGTTCCTTTGAAGTTTTGTGGTCTAGCTCTGAAACACGTATATATTTACAGCTCGAGGCATCAACAAATTCTGTGATTTTGCCTTATTACGAAATAAAAGCCAAAGCTTATTTATATTTCATCTTTGATATTCATGTTCACACCGATAAGGTTTTTTTTGTCAACTGAGGATTGATTATTATCAATCCTCGCTTAAGTAAGCTTTGTACTTAGATTGAACATATGCGTAAACGAAGAATTTCCGAGCTCTGTAATACCATCTCCGTGTCACCTAAAGCTATGGAATAACCTCATGAGGGTTGATGACTGTAGATAACATACACCTTTCAGCACCACTGCGCTGAGTGGAACTGGGGAACCGGTGCATGACCAGCGACTTCTTGCCTTACGGATGTATCAGCGAACCACCATGTGATGTCATGCAACGGAATGAGGCGATGATCGAACTTAAGAATTATTATGAATCACGCCTTGGTAAATTAAACTCTCACCTTTTATATCATATGAGGATCATGCTCACACCCAATGAACAAATAAAATTAGATGAAATAACCAAAAAGGATTTTCACCTTCGTGAATAATGCATTTGTTTATCATACATCAAGTCATTTTCGACGTGAAATATTTCTTAAATAAAAAAAAACAAAAAATCATAAGTATGCCAATGCCTTTTTTGACTGTCCAAGCGAATGATTATTTTATTTGGGAAATCAACAGTTCTACATACATGTTTATAGTAAACAAACAGATATAGTGTATAAACTCAGAACTAATAACAAATTTCCACATAGTATACAAAATTAGTAAAGAAAATATATTACATATTAAATAAATACATATAACTACTAAAATTACTTTGGTTTTTTAGAAAAGTTTAAAACCAGTTTTTACACTGGAATAATCATTAACTTCCATAGATAAATTTAAATTTGTATTTAATTTTTTCGTAATAAATTTGTTTTATTATTGTAGTTTTTTATAGTTTAGCACAACTTGGTTACTTGGCGACTCCCGTTGTGTAAATTGTTTAAGATGTTTGCATCATGCAAAGGAATTCTAGGTTTGATCTCCGTTAGTATAACACAACGTGTGCATGGGGGTGTGTGCATCGATTCACTAATCACCGACCGAAGTTTCGGTTTCGACAAAAGATTGGCAAAAACTTCGGCCCAGCCGAAACCTGTGGTCGGACAACGTTTAGCTGTACTAGGGTACATCTTATGGCTCATAACTCGGCCGATTTTGTGATTTGTTAACTATAGTTAGTAAAAGATTTTTCGTATTTATATTTTTGTAATTCGGTTAAAGTAGATAAGTTAAAGTTCTTATAGCGTACGTTGAAGAACTTTTTAATATAAGTTATATGTATAACATAACGAACCATATAGCGCTAAAAATAAACAAATTCACACATTAAGTTTATGCCTTTTATTCTTAATTAACACTTATTTTAATGAACTCGTAATGTTTAATAATAAAAAACGCCTTATTTTTGGTGTTTTGAGGAGACTTTTTACTTATTTAAATAAGTTTCGGTTTTGGCCGAAACTAGAACTGTAGCCGAAACTCGTTTTCGGTTTCGGTAAAAAATCTTGTTTCGGTTGGTTACTACAATGAGGAACTTCAACCCTACAGTAAATTGGATACAAAAATTATTTTCATTTAATTTGAGCATTCAATTATACTTCAAAGTTTCTTGAAAATGTACAAAAAAAATATTTCAATAAAAAAGAACAACTTTGAACGACGTCACTAGTTCATATAAATCAACCAATGGTAAGAGATTGTGGAAGATTACCGGTTTACTAACCGTCAGCGAACCAATCGGCAGAACTGACCAAGAAGAAGCGGAAGAGAACTTGAGACGTTACTCGCGGAGTGATTTCAGAAAAAAATACAAAACTTAAAAAAATTATAGCACTGATAAATACGTTAAAAAAAGTAAAAAAAATTGGCCAAGTTTAATAGTCTCTTAACGAATAAAAAATATAAAAAACCACTGAACTTCAACATTCTCCACTATAATTAGGCATCTTTCTTGGTAGTAAACTTGTTCATAAATGTTTTGAGAATTTTATTTTTTGTTATTTCATTATTTTTATTACAATGTAGTACTATTATTGTTATTTTAATATATTATAGTGGGTATATATAAAGTATATAAATATATTTTCAATGTAGCTTTAGAACGGGTAATTTTGTATCTAATGAAGCTGCTAGGATTATTTTCTTGCAATTAAATTTAATGTATAAATTTTATTTTATACTATAAATAAACGTCGTATTTCGGCACTGAGCCTGAGTACAATAAAAATATAATATACGAATTTGTGTTACTTTGTTTCCTTTAGATTTAAAAGAAAACAAACAAATATGAAGGAAGTATTATTTTTTGATGAAGAAGCGTTTTCTCCGCTAATAGTTTATTATTAGTAAGGGTAACGCCTTAGTTATGCGTTATGCCAAGTGACTGTAAATGTTATTGAATAGAATAGTGTGGTTTATGACTCACGATCACGAATGCCAATTCCGTTACTTCATTCTCTATGTAAACTGTCATTATTATACTTGTCGGATACCCGCATAACCACAAATATCGTAACTCTCTAAACTTTCGACAATTCGTCGAAACGGTGACGTTTACCTATATAGAATAATCGATAACGGTTTGATTCATGAAAATAGAAAAGAAATTATAATAACACTCGTATCCAGTCAAAGTTAAAAACATGGAATAACTATACATATGTTATTATCAATGATGTACAATAATAAAAATTTTCTACTAAAAATGGGGAAATATCATTTTTTTTTACATTTTGAAAATAATGAAGGTCTATGAAATACTGTTCAGTAAAAAAAATCTTTTTTGATTACTTATTAGTGGCAAAAAACATATTTTGAAATTTTGAATTTTGAATTCCTGCAAAAACGGTCATTTCATTGACCACGCGCCTAATACGTCACGATTTATGTTTATTTTTTCCTGACAATTCAAATTTGTTTAGAACATTGTCACGAATCTTGACATCACAATTATCAAGGCCAAGCAAATGTTTAACCTTTGACATATTTTTTTTATTTCTTTTTAAAATTTATATATGAAAACATTTCTCCACAGTATCCAAATTAATTTTGAAAATACAATTAATTATTCTAAATCCATTCCATAAATTTTTATCAGTATTCGTAGTATGTGATATTTCCATATTGGCCACGTAGTCCTATGTGATTATATGTATTTTAACCATACATTTTTTTTTTATTTAACTTATTTCACTTTTCAATGGGGAAGTTTTTTTTAATTTTTTGTTTAGTAGCCAAAAAAAAGTAGATTTTTTTAAAATAAAAAAAGGTAGATTTTTTTTTAAATAAAAAAAAAACGTAAAATCAGGGCTATGATTTCTTAAAGTTTTATAATATTTTAAATTACTCAGCCTGCGGCTTCACAAGTTCTCATATATAAGTTCTGCTAATTGGTAAGTTGGCTTCCGGGAAACCGGAAATCTATCACAACCATATATCATCGGTTTATTCGGAAGAAAATGTGATGTAGTTCAAGGTAGTTTTTTTTTTCGTGCATTTTTGAGAAACTTCGCATATAATTAAATGCTCTAATTTTTATCGCGTGTAAAAGAACAGTTAAATTTACCGCAGCACTGAGGTTCCTCATTTTAAATATTCTTACAGATAAGCAAAATTTGGAAGCCATAATAACTAGAACGGGTATATTTCCATGTCTGCAAATATATTTTTTTAAATTTAAAATATATGTTTTAGAACATGTTTATATTTATAATATTCCTAACGAGTTTTATAAAAAAAACTTATTTCAGCATGATATCGTGATCTTAAATCAAATGCGTCAAATGCAAAATAATTATATTTTTTTCGCAAAAATGCCCAATTCCAGTTGTTAATTACAGTACAAAACACCCTGGCTTGAAAAACGTTATTACGGAGGACGGCATTTATTTTTTTTTAATTTCCTTAAAAACATTGTAGATTAGGTAAAACGTACGTTCAATAAAATGCGTCTTGTGAATATCTCTTTTGACCCTTATGTTTTACCGAAGTTAAATTTATTATTACAGTACATTTTTGTGTCATAAATTGTATGAAAGCATCGTAATTGATTCACGAAAAAGTTATTATTAAAAGACCACCTGGAAAATACATCAACTCGGTAATAAAAACAATACGTAGAAATACATAATTGCAGCAATCAACTGACTATTAAAAGAAATAACACTGATCTTTCTCCGAGGATTGTAAAAGATACAACTGTGAAATAAAGCTTCATTTTAACCCTTCGTGCATCATTTTTAAAGTTATTTTATTAAATCGCGGCTAGTAAATTTTACTTGTTAGCCAAACCAGTCACAGAAGCAAAAAAAACATTGAAATTGTTTAGCTTTAATTACTAACTAAAATCAACTTTAAAAATAAAATACATTTTCTGATAATGGCATATCGTAAGGTTCGTGGGAATACTGCTAATCGTTCGATCCACTTAAATGACAGATTCGCATAACAAATTGATATCGAGCCTTTTTAAGCACCGGAAACATTAACTATATTGTAAAAATCCCTCTCCTCCACTACTCCTCTCTATTTCCTCATCCCTTCTTGTTCTTTTTTCTATTGTCATATTTAAATAAAAAAAATCTCCTTACTATGTAACATGTTCTGTAATTATATCTGTGGAAAACTTCAACTGGGTGTATGTACTATTTTTTATATTTTACATTTTTATGTAACAACTGTTGTTTTTCCTAAATGATAAAAAAAATCTAATTCAGATTCATGTAAATTAATATTTTGTTATGTTCTTCATTAGACTTTTCTTTTAATGGCAGATTTGTAAATACCAATTTGTTTTTTGTGGCCGTTTTTATATGTTTTTTATGGTTCCATCGCAGCACTCAGTCCTTGTTCAGGGCAGCTGCAAACAAAGTAAGAATCGCAACGATGATTTCCAACCTCCATCGGGGAGTGGAACCATAAGAAAAAGAAAATACCTTTTTTACATATATTTTTGAATGAATGCCCGTTCAAGAGACCATTACAATAAAATGGTTACTTAAGTTACGATAAAATCAAACACCAACATGTCGAGTGAAACGAGTCTTTACAAAAAAAATATTTCTGTAAACCTAAGCATTACGGTTTAAGATTAGAAGTGGTTTATAGACAGACATATAATGAAATGAAATGAAAGACAGACATAAAATTGATACGAAGTCAACAAGGTCAACAAAGTAAAATCATATAACTGATATATAACTTACTTGACCACTACGACTGAACTGTACAAAAAAACACGGGTTTCGACATAAAATACTGGACGAAAATTGAGACGGTAAAAATTGTGCACAAAATTGTATTGGGAAACATACAAAACTAACAGTAACCAAAAATGCTAGCATACACAAATATGATATCAGACAACAAAAACACAGCCACATCAAGGACATATGCAGGATAGCCAAAAATAATAGACAATGGATTTAAATCTGCAATGACTTACATGACAACTTGAATTTTTTTTATATTTTCAAATCAATCAACGGGCTTATGAAAGTCCCGATAAATTGGCTTTAATGATATATTATAATACATTAAAATAACTTAACCTAAACAATTTTAGAATTTATTTAAATGTACAATGGGTTAGTCATGGCATGATCTAGGCAGACATGGCAAGTGTGTCATCTCAAGTCAGGAGTGATAACATCGCTTACTTCTTAAATGATTGCCTTTGCTGTTGGAATACATCGACAACCTAACGAGTTTTGAAAAGTATAAATATATAAATAAATTTAAATAAACGTACAAGCCATGTCTACGTGAATTTATTTTCATTTTGGTGTATATAAAATGTTTTAAGAATATGTTGGTAAATTTACTTCAAAGTTTATCCAAAGAATATTTATTGTAAACAAAAAAAAAGTTCCCGGTTTTTAATATTGTCCTATTGAGGGTTAATTATCTATACTTTCATGTATACAATATTATCCTTTAAACCAGTTTAAGTTTGATGATAGAAACCGAACTAACATTTAGAATTTTAATGAAAACTAGGCTAGGGTACAATGACACTTATTTTAATATGTAAAAACCAGTTGTGAGAACAATTAATTTAATATTCAATAAACGTTCGTTAGAAAAGTATTTTGAGTACGCTTAGGAATTCAAACAACATATCAACATTTTTTTTACATGAAATAAAAACTTAGGGGTTAAAATCGAATTAAAATTTAAATAGAATTGAAAAAAAAATACAACACGTGTAAAATACATGTTTCACTGTACACATCTCATGGTGCGTAGTAAATAGGGAAATATCACTTTTTTCAAAACATTTTTAAAGCATTGAGGGTCTATGAAATACTGTAGAGTAAAAAAATATTTTTTCTACTACTTATTAGTGGCATAAAAAATTATTTTAAATTGGTAATTTTCAATTCACGCAAAAACGGTCATTGCATTGGCCACGCCTCTAATACGTCACGATTTATGTTTTTTTTTTCATTTTTGTTCCAAACCATTTGAAATTTTTAAAACATCTTCATGAATCTTGACGTCAGTGCTTGCAGTAAGTGCTTGAACGTTGTATTTTAATAATGATGTATATTTAAATAGAGATGGACATTTTTTAACCTACGAACTGTTATTAGCTGATTTCAAAAAACACTAACCACGCTGAGTTACATTTGCCGTTCTGACTATATCTTAAAATCCATATTTTTAAATATATATATAAAAAAATAAAATTTATAAGTAAGTGAGGTCATAAGCCCTATAAATGCATTAATTTTAATATTCCCTGCTCGTGAAAGTTGTCCAGCTCTGTTATAACAATAAATCTGTCATTCTCTTTAATCTACCTAGAGGGATAAATATTTCAAAATTGTCTTAGAGGGCCCGGCCAGTTGCACCACAAAACGTTTAATTTAAATCTGAAAAACTATTTCGTTTTTATCAAAAAAGTTTTTATTTTCGTGCAGTATACATTTTGTCAATTCTTACAAAAACAACAATTAAACAAAATCTTTTTTAAGCTTTACTTTTATTAGTATTTCGCCCTTATTTATCAAACGCGAGTTCTCATGCAAAGCGCTTATCCCTAGACTACGGACTTGACAAAACTTGTATTCTTCCATTTATTTAGTTTATTTTTAAATTATTAATTTTTTTATGATTGCAGAGTACATTATACATTTTATACATACTAACATTATTTTAGTAGCGTCTAAAATAAAAGTTCTTATCACGTATTGTTTTCGCGTAATTAATTAAATTGTACGAATTAATCTAACTTTACGATCAAGCTTTAGAAATCCATTACAGATAAACTCTATTATAAATTCATACATATTTTACTTCAATCGTAGTTTTAAGATAAGCACGTGAGAACGCTTTTCTACCTTTAAAAAAAATTAAAACATCTGGAGAATTCTCTCGAGCAGGTCAATACTCATTAATTTAGAAAAATTAAATTATGATCGTTTAGATCAGTTTTAATGTCAGGTTTACGTAAATTGATAACTCTTTTCATTTTAGAACTTTTAAATATATTTTAGATGAACGATATTCTCCTTAAATACTTTCACTGAAGCGTATATAATTATTCAATATTTATTTATAAAATAATTAAAGGGTTAAATCCGTTGAATCAAATAAAAAAGATGATTAAATTTAACCAACAATGCCTTACCAATGAGGTGAAAAACAGAGTTTCAAAACTCGTTGTAAAAGGGTTTAAAATTTTGAAAAATTAATGAAATGGAAAAGCCTTAAATATTACAAATCAATTTGAAAAAATAATTATGTTTTTGATAAATTTTTATATGCGTAAAATATAATATTATAAAAATATCTAATCTTTAGGTGTTATGAACTAACTTAATAACACGGTAAGGCACTGTTGCAAAAAATGGTTGCCAAAAGAAAGTCAATTATTTCAAACGGAAATTGAATATCAATGTAAAAAATAATTACTTTTGTTGGATTCGTATGGCCCAAAGTATTTTTCTGTTTATCTCTAATGGCAGTCAATTGTGCTTTTATATACCAATTGCAGCGTATTTTAATTATTTTTTTAAAGAAAATAAAGATAATAAGTCTTACGATTCGGGTGCCAGTCAAAGAACTATAAAATATTGTGAAACTTTACATTTTTGATAAAATTGAACCTAATGAAAAGTAATCAAATGCGCTAACCACTGAATAGATTTGAATAACGTAGTGAAAATTAGCGGAGGTTACCTCTCAAATTGAAATCGATGCTGTCTTTGCTGTGAGAAATTTTAGAACTAACGTCGGATTATTTTCTCCTCTGGCAAGAATCCTCAGAACAGTCAACTGTCGATGATAGCGAATATAAGCATTCAAGAAGCAAGCTGCGTTATCACTCCTGACTTCAATGACACATTTGGCATGTCTGCCTAGATCATGCTATGACTATTCCAATTCTACAATAAAATAAATTATAAGATTGTTAAAGTTATTCAATGTTTAACAATGAACACCTACTCCTTTTCTGAAACTGTTCATAAAGACGGTTTTGCATTTTTTTTTTAAACTAACTAAGCGGTAATTTAATATTGCTTTACAATCAAACCGCGGTAATAACAAAACAAAGAAACTTTGAAATCTTTCATTGTACCCCCCACTGCAGTATTGTCAATTTGTGATCAATCAAATACACATGGTGAGTACAAACACCTTTTTCTTATTTCCCAGTATGATAGTGAAGGAATAAAGTATAAGTTACTCCAGATCCCACTTCGGGAAGGAAAAAGAACGTAGTAATACAAACAAATCAAACGACACAAAACCCAAATACATATAGGAAACATTAGAAGAATTTGCCTTATACAACATACACTCAAGCAACAGAAGAAAAACAATACGTATATCAAAAGACATAGGAACATCAAATTATCAAGACACTACTGGCAAAGTTATAACACTATTTAATTTATTGTTTATCATTAATGCCAATCTATTATTAGAGCTTTCATAAGCCCGTTGATTGATTTGTAAAAAAAAAACAACTACACATATTAAGAAAGATAGGCTGGAGGTTGGGCTTATCTAGAGACCTATATACGTATAATGAGTTAGAAACTACCTTGAATATATCTTCTCTTCAAGACCGTCAAAATAAATCCAACCTTATAGTCTTATTTAAAATTCTCAACTCACTCTTTGATGCGCCTGAACTACTGAGCTCAATAAAATTAAATATCCCAACCAGAAACCTCAGACAAAACTTACTCTTTTATACCGATAACCATAGAACTAACTATGGTTTTCATTCCCCAATGCCCAGAATTCTTAGGTCTGCCAACAAACATACCAGTCTTGATTTCTTTGAAAACAAGTTGTGTTCTTCTTCTCCCACAAAGTCTACTATAAACGATTGAGTCTTTCTAATTTTGTTAAAATAATTTTCTATGTATAAATGTGTCCATAAAAATGCCCATTGGGCGTATATATAAATAAATAAATAAAAATAAATATGGCCAGTTGATAAGAGCGGCTGGGAACCGGAGAGCATGGAGAATTTTTGTTCTAAATCAATCCTAAAATTTAAAACCAGAAGAAGCGAAAAAAGGCTTTTCCTTTTTGATAATTATGTATTCATAAAATTTATGAAACATTACCGCCATTGCTGTCTTTTAAGAAAAGTTATTTCCTTATTTCGGTTTTGGGTCATTACCTTTTCCGACAACTCGGTGATCCATTCAATTGATTTACGAGATCGGATGAGGTTAATTGGAGACCTGAATGTCGCCTCCACGGGTCTTTGATCCCCGGTATCCGTTATCCGTTAGTCATCAACAACTATTTATTTATAAAGACTCACTGCATCCTTTCATTTCCTGGTATTGTTTTCTAATTCAATTCGTGAATATCTTCGTAGATTCTAATGATGTTCTCTATACTTATGACCTCAATACTAGAGTTACCATTTGCATACCAATATGCTCTAGATTACCTCGTCTTTATGAATATGAATGCCTTTTATGTCTCTTTTCATGCTTCTTCATTGCGTGTATTTTGTTTTATCAATGAATTTATCTGAACTTATAATACATTGCATGAAAACATTTACATTCTTCGGTTACATAAACGCTAACATTGAAACGCTGGCTACACAAAATAGTATAAACAAATTCCGATTTAAAAGGTTTTTTCATGCTCAAGTAATACAAGATAATGCTTTTAAAATCTTAGTTGTCGTTGTTTTATTATTAGGAAAACTATTGTGCAAATGGCTACCTTTGTTTAGCGATAAACATCATGTGAATTGTCAAGTCACCGAGAATGATTTAAGGGTACATTTCTTTAATGCACCCAATGTTCTAAACATAAAGTTTAAGATAATTACTGTATGGGTATATTTTTTACTGGCATCCCTTTAGCGGAGAGCGAAGTTTTTCAAATGATAAAGGCATATTCTTACGCTTTAAGATTTATCTCGGTTTTTTTTCGACTGGTCCTTAGTTACCTGGCTACGACCTAAAATGGAGACAGGTATCTAAAAACCAAAAAAATCGGCGTCACCAATTCAGGTTAGAAGACTACTTAAAAGAGATATATCAGGTTTAATTTTGAATGTACGTACAAGTAAGTAGTTAAATTAAAATATTGCCCTTCATTTTATTAGTCTATTTAACAAAAGTTCGGTGGCAGAAACCGCAGAGAAAATATTATGGAATGATTTATTTAGCCTCAAATAAACAGTTCACTGTTCACCATAAATGCTTTAAAAGTTTTACGAAACAGCACGCAATAAATTGCGAGTTATCGACAGTTGTTAAATTGCAAATGCAATACTTTTACAAAATTTCTAACAATGGAACTCTTGGACAGAAAAAATGACGATAAATGACGAAAATATGGCTATCATTTTAAACATAAACATATATAAAAAAGATTAAGATTAGAGAAGGTAATACAGAATTCTAGCGATTTACACGGTCTATGACCTGTCGTTGGCTGGTTTATTTGGAATTTTTACATCTGTTACATAACAATAATCACAAATATATTTAATACTAGAGCCAATTTAAAAAATCCACTTAATTCTTAAAATGGGTAATATATAAAGAGATACTTTACATAATTGTATGTATGTGACGTTTGTATTTATGTAAAGGGATAAGTGCGTGTGCGAATGAAAGAGGGTGTGTGTGTGTGTGTGGGTGAGAGGTAAAAAAAACCTAAAAAATACCTAGACTTTAATATTGCCTCATATTATATATCAATCTTAAAAACTCCTAAGAGGGTTAAATCCAATCTTTAAGTACATAAATTTGTACAAACTCAAAATATTGTTCATTATTAGCACTATAAAAACCCAAGAATCGCTCAATACCAAATTTTCACACGAATCTTGAATTCATTTCGAACTCATGCTTAATTGAATAATTACTTTGAGAATAATGAAAAAAGTACGATGAGATATAAAAGAAGTAATTAATATGTAGGAACAAGATGTAATCCGTCTTCTTACTGCAATCCATATTTGATTTATTTTTTTTAATCAGAAATTTACTGCATTTTACTAGACTTATTCGGTTATTTTTTTACTCAGAGTATTCAACATAATTCCATGCGCGCTATTTCAAACACAGCCATCAAAAAAGAAAGTTAATGCAAAGAAAGATATCGCCGACTGATCTATGCAATATTTGTGGTGTAACTACGGATAGTAGATAGAAACAAGAATATTACCTACCCATTATTGCCCATGTTGGAATTCTTCCGCGACCTATGAGAGACGTTGCACCGCACCATAACCCACTGATACAAGACACCACCTGGGAACAAAATATTAACGATTGTAATTATTGATATTTTAATTAATATAATCAGCATATTTTTTTTTTTTTCTTCCGACTGATTTTAAAGCTACACAAGATCACTAACTAATTATTTATTTAATATCCATTTATTTACGGACTTATTAAGTCCATTTAACAATGGTAAATATATTTCATTATAATATATACAGGTACACTTTAAAGAAAATACAACTTAAGAAAATTAAAGCTAGGATACAAAATTTAATAAATTACTACATCAAGACAAGATCAGGTCTATCTTAGTCATTGTTTAAATCTAGAAAGACTTACACCAGAAAATTCCAGATCTTGTCTCGAGTTTACAATGCGACACAATCGGGATATGGGTGCATCTAGCCATAGTGTATGAATTCTATCCTATTCTATTTTTACAGTGATTACTAAATATTACATTATTCATACATATTACGGCGCTAATAAGTTAAGTGTTTTTGTTATGTTGTTATTTTAATGACGGGAAGTGTGTATACATTTATGAGATATTTATTATTTGCTTAGCATGTGAAATACTAATCTAATTTTATTTATTTATTTAATACTCATACTACTAATATATTAATGATGGGATTGCAATCAACTGCCTCACTAGGTGAACTTGTGTTGGGGGAGAATTTTACCACCTATTTTTATATGAGCAATGCAGCGTTTAAGAGATCATATCTCCTGGTATCAGACCTAGTAGATAGATAAAATTTTACTTTATCTTAGTTTCAAATGTTCTTTCTTTGAGTTGTACTACTTAAATCTTGTAATTATCTATTGCAGTGTAGAAATTTTCCACATAGATTCAGATATTTATCAGAATATTTCACGAGAACGACAATTCTTTCATAAATTCCTTTGCGCCGAGTAAAGATGAACTACTTGTTTTTCATCATCAATTCACTTTCCGCATCTGGTGGTGCATATGGCACTGCATAGGTATAACAATAATGCAGCGTATTTTGATCGTCTATAAAATCAAGGTAGGGTGATCAGTCTTACGCTTCAGGTCTAGGAATGGTAAAATATTACAGTGAACAACCTATCAAATAAATACTTCACGCTTCCCTGCCAGGAACCGAACCAGTGACCTAAAGCACGGTAAGAGATTGTACCAACCACCATAGAACGAGGCGGACTTATTCCCACACGATTTATTTTTTCAGGACTTTTATAGGTATGCCATGCGAACACATAAAAGGCCTGCTTGTATTTGTACTAATTCAAGACAAAAATTAAAATAGAAAGCGGTTTGTCTAATCAAGTTTTTTTCAGATCTATTTATTTATTATATACGGCCTAAACCAATTACAACAGTAATACAAAGAAACATATGTACAAAAACTGAATAAAAAAAACATAAAACTATGTAGAAAAGACAAACAAATGCAACAAAATAATGGTATACAATATTAAAACTTCGAGCTTAACCATGCCAATCCATCTTTTTTCTGCACTGTTTTAATGGCGACGAGATCTATGAAAACCCGGAAGATCTAGTCCAAAAAATTCCAAGTAGTGTGACGAATTGACCAATCTACACATTCTAGACATCGGGACATAAAAACAAAAGTTGCGCTTAGAAGATTTAATAAATAATAGATTTTGACCTCTGGTGACACGGTTAGGAACATGAAAAGAAATTATTTGCAACAGAGATGGGACATTAAGTATTTTGAAAAAGCATATAAAGTCAATCTCCATTCTGCGTTTCAATCGTTTTTTCGTTTATTCTCTTATTATGACGTGATGAGCTTTGAAATTCACAATCACTTCTATGATCATAATATAGATAATAATATTTGTACAGTATTATACATGTACTCGTATTATATATGATGTTGTCACACTGCATAATATTGTGAATAATGTTATAGATTGTCCATGCTTGGTAAATGAAATAAACTTTAGGATTCTGTTTAAGACCACCGGACTTAGATGCACTTTCCACACTAAATCATTTTAACAACAATATTTTGAGTTTGTCCAAATTTTTGTAGACAAAGACTGGATTCAACTCCCTGGGCAGCTGTTTATATTAACATATTACAACAGAGATGAAAATATTGTTGATAAATTACCTGGTCCATGAAGAAGTATAGAAATTGAAAAAATAATATTTTCAGGCGTTGCCTAGTATGTAGGTGAAATAAATCAATTTGATAAATCTCACCCGCATAAATAAAGGTTTCAGCTCTTTAACTTCACAAACATCAACATATGAAAGAATTGAAGGAATATAGATGTTCAAATATAGGCAGAATGGTGAATGTTACACAGTGTGTAAAGTGGCCACTTAAACCAGCCATTGACAGGTCATAAGCCCTGTAGATGCCTGGACTTCTATATTACCTTCTCTTAAATGTTCCTCGTCTCTGTTGTGATATGTTAAATCATTTTAAACAAACTATGCTCACTTCTCTCCATTAGTACGATTTCTTTACAATGCCAATAAATTTAACGAACTTTTTGATATATTTAATACTTCGCCTGCATTAATTAAATCAAAAATTATTTCAAGTACAAAATAATAAGTTATCAGTAAAAACAATGTTTAAATTAGTCACTCCTTTGGTACTTAATTATTATATTGATGGAATAACTTTTCTTTTTTTATTTTTGCAAATATTTGTGTATATTTTTACTTTCTTAATTTTCGGTATTTTTCTTCCAAATATTAAATTACACTTTGCCAAAAGTAAATTACGCATTTTTTAATTACTTCTATTGTATCTTCTAAAACATATTTTTATTAACATTACTTTTTAACCATTGTATAACTGCTACCTATTACTGCTTATAAACTTAAGTATGTATTGTATAAGCCAATTTGTATCGTAAAAGCCCTATGGGCGTTAAGTGGATATTATAAAATATATATATTATAGATAACATACACAGTGAATATTCAGCAATTCTTCGTTTTTTTTTTAAAATTGGTCACTGCTGCAAGGCCATTTTGTTAGGTTATATTATTACATTTATCTACAAAAATTCACAAAACCTGTCATTCTACATTGAGTTATTGTCAATTTCAGTCGTTTTACCAGTTATTTATACGTGTTTTTGTAAAACATACAAAACAATGTTAAAAAAGAAGTTTGTTCGGGAAACATAAAGGATTTGGATCAACTGTTAGAGAAACACTCTCGTGTTTCAAACAATTTGTTGAACCAATTTAATTACAATAAGGCTTTTTGATATCCCTGAAACACACCAGGGCTAAACTTATTTTTTTATCATATTATTATATAAAAATTAAGTAAGCTATGGGTGTTATTTAAGTGTAGTTAAAAAAAATACAAAAAGTCAGTCATTTTTCAGCATTCACATACCTAATGTAAGTTATTTTGATTTTATCGCCGTAAGAACATTTAAACTAAAAACCGACAATGGAAAACAAAACATACCAATTTCTCCATACTCGTTTCCGAGCCGGTGTAGTCTGACAGTTAAAGAATTTACAAAATAATTATCGCTACCAACGCCACAACAAAGGTGTAATGTAATATTGTACATCTATTTGGTACTTTAATTAGTCATTCTCGTCAAATCAGGGACGTCCAGTGTGTCAACCACCATATTATATAAATTGATTGAATCAACAAAAAAAATGTCACCTATAAAGGGATGACAAGTTTAAAAAATTAATTAAAAAGTTATAGTCAATCTGTTCAGCTAGAAAATTAAGTTTGATGATTATGAATCTAGGCAATTTAATTTCTTAAAATGTATTGCACAATAAACGTTCAAGTGATTGAATCTATTATTCTGGCGTGTTGTCGTATCACCTGTTGCATAACACGGAAATATAAAATACAAACTAATACTGAGTATTTTTTTTTTAAATATGCATTTTATATATGTCTCCCAGTATATTTACATTAATTCGCACAATACCTACTGTACTTATATGAAATCCAATCACTATAAAATAAACTATTTCGGATGCATGAAACTTTTTTTAACACTCCTTTTATGGTATCATTTAAATAAACGTTTTTTGCTTTGTAATGTTTTTATTGAATGGAACTTGATGCGTGAAATTATCTTCTTCAGTTCGTGCTTTAAAAACGGCCATTAAATAAAAAAAACATCCTGGATGAGAATCATCGTTCTGTCTACGTAAACGTACGTAAGAAACTTTACACTATTCAAATCGTATAAATAATGTTAGCCTTTCGTTCAAAATGTATTCTTCATTCTTTTATTTTATGCTTACATATTTCACATCTCTTCACAGTAGATTTGAGGCGTAATAAGTATACGTACATTATTATTTTTTTGCTCGTTAGTCAAACTGCATAAACCATTTCTTCTACAATACAATTAAAAATCCTTATCGGCACCTTTTTCTTTTTTAGTTTTTTTTAGTTTTATTTATTTTAACAAATCAGTAACGTACATAATCGTATTTTTGCTCCCGCAAAGCCGAAGGTTGTCTGCGGGTTACATTGCGTTTATTTTTTTTAAATTTATAAGTAAGCACATAGTTTAATAATAAATTAAGAATAAAATATATTTATATGCGCACTTAAGTTTCACTTGCTGTTTATAATAATTTTTTGACTGTTTTTTTTTAATTAACTTAGGTTTTTTTCCTCATGATTTTCAGTTGGTATTGAATCAAACAGTTTTGGTACTAAACTATACCTAATAGTGCACAGAGCACTACATTAGTACTCCAACCGCAGCTTATTTACATGTCTTTTTTTTATTATTTTATTAGACGACCTAGAAAGACGTGGCATGATCAGATTTACCAAAATCTTAAGTCTGGTCATGTCAAAAGCAAGCAGAACCGAAGGGTATGTATGCATGTGGAAAAGGCTAAAAATGTATGCTTGGATAAACGTGTGTGGCGGTTTATTGTATCTGCCTACCCCTACGGAAAAATGGCGTGATGGTAGTAGGATAAGTAAGAATATCATATTAAGGATTTAAATTTCTTTTCCTTCATCGGCGTTTAGTGAGTTTAGATACTGTTTTTTCCTCGATGGCTATCTCTGGTCTAAGGTTGAAAATTGCAAGATTGTATTTTACTTGTTGCCTTACTAAGAACGAGCCTATTTCTTTATGCATTATTACTACATTTGAATTTATTTTGAGTACTATCATCACTGCCTTATTCTGTAACTAATAAATGTTTTGAATCCACCTTTATTGCATAAAAAAAAATTCGACGACAACTGAACAGTGAGTATTTATATCGCCTATAGTTTTTTTTTTATTTGTTTATAAAGACTGTGTCCACTGTAATTGGACTTTTTGGCATGTTGCAATGCATGAAAATATTAATAAGGTTTAAATTCATATCCCTGAATAAACGTTTCTTTAAAAGCGACTTGTCGTCTGCCTGTGGCAGTATTATGACACTAACAGCCATGTGGAACAATAATAAACCATGATAATTGTACTCGCTTTTGATCACTGTGCTGTAACACCTCAAATCAAGTTTTGAGTTGGAAACTAAACCAAATACTAGATCGGCATGCTAATCACTCGATGCTTTGGTTATTAACCATACATTTCAATCGTTACGTAAAAAGAAATCGATCACAATTATATAAGACTTACACCTAGATGTTCAACTGTAATAATAATAAATAAGATGTATATTTTTGTATTAAAAAAAAAAATAATTAAAGCATAAAAATAGTATTTTCAATAAGAAAAAAATCTTACATAAGCTCAGCCCGTATAAAGCATATAGTCCTTATTTGTTCATTTAGCACAAACGTAAGTACAAATTTAATATACGTAAGGTACATATACATATATCGCCGCCAAACAGTTTAATCAGCCAATTAATTGTGCGTATAGGACGCCATTAGGTGCCAGCATTATTTTTTTTTTTATTTGTTTATTTTTCCATAGAAATATAATTACAAAAATACACTTTACACATCTTAAATACATCTTAAAATTAAGCTATAACTTGAATTGAAAAAAATGCCCACAAAGACTACAGCGTCTGAGCGTGGGCCATTCCTTTTTTAATTATTAAAAAGTTTAAAGCACATATACCATATACATGAACATGAAAAGAAAAGAAAATAAAAATAAAAGAAAAATCAAATTAACATATGCTGATATTACGAAAATATTATTTATTTGCAGTATGCATTTTTTTAAATTTAATGGTTATGCCGTTCTTTGAATTAATTAAGATAGCTCAACGTTCAACGT
Organism: Micrasema longulum; assembly: GCF_059751315.1. Classification (NCBI taxonomy): domain Eukaryota; kingdom Metazoa; phylum Arthropoda; class Insecta; order Trichoptera; family Brachycentridae; genus Micrasema; species Micrasema longulum. The sequence continues at coordinate 46,119 of NW_028279090.1, forward strand.
GTTGGCTGGTTAAACGCTAGACCTTTTTAAACAACTCAAACAAAAGCCACCGGGTAAGGTTAGAATATATTAGATTATAAGATTATAGATATATTATAGATAATCAAAAAAGTTTTTTAGTCAACTTATTAAGTCAAAGATTAAGAAGTAAAGTAAAAAAGTATTATTTTTAAACATTATCTAACCTATTCTAACCTAACGTAACTTCACATAACAAAGTAAAACAATTATTATCGTTGTGTTAGTATTAAAGAGCCTAAGCGACGTTCAGCCCTTTCGTCAAACTTGCTTTCGAAACGTCGGCTAAGCGTCCGTTCGCCAATCGACTGAATCCCGGCTTTTAATGAACAGCCTAACCGCCCAATTGAGTGGCTGATTTAACTATTTGCTGGCATATTCATGTGCATATTTTTTACAATGTTTTTGGACCGCAAAAAAAAGTAAGAAGAGGTTTTTGTGAATTTGCTAACATTAATTAGTACGTTTGACCACAAAATTAAGTAATTTGGAAAAACAGAAGTATTATGAGCAAAAACTAGGAAGCGTTGCAATATTTTTAATATGACTTAATAACCATGAATCGTGATAGATTCGTATAAAAGTAGTCAATGAATTAAACGAGATATAAATACATTACATGAGCAGAGTCGCTTGGAAGTTTGTTGCTTACTTACTTACTTATATTTTAGATGTTCTATTTACAAAAAATAAAAAATGAAGTATTATCATTTCGTTCGTAAATGCTGGTAACAAAACAATTTAAAGTGTGACCATAACTGTCAATTTGAGACCACAAATTATTTTTAGGTACGTAACCATAACCTTCAATTATTTTTTTTTTGTAGTTTCTCATAAGCATAAGAATATAAACCTGTATTTATAAATTACTCATAACCTATAAACATACAAAAAGAACAGTATATCAGCTTATGTTCTTAAACAAACGTATAATTTTGAAGCATTGTGTGTAATTATTTATTTGCGTTATAACTTAAATTTAATATCTAGGCATTCAAAGCTCTGTTTTTAATGAGTTATTTAATGTATTTTCTACCAATTTGTATATTTCTTCGTTTCCTACTCAAATGAAATAAGAAAATCGTGAAGTTTACACTTTCTAACACCCGCCTTTTTAATTTTATTTAATGATATTATTATCGGAGTAAAATAATCATTTATCTTTTTGCAGATCTTTCTGGTAAAGTTTCTTTCGTAGTATCATTAAACCGTGTTATCATCGTGTTGTGAACTTCGTTATAATGATGATTGTGAGATTTTTCATTGCAAAGCAGTAAAGGCGGTATTTTGTTTCAGATAGAAACTTTATCGAAGGAAATGGAAGACATTGTTTTAGTTCATGCACGGTCCGACCTATAGATTATATAAAACCAACGCTTCCCTAAAAATTTGACTTTTAAACAATAAGTATCTTTTATATAATAAAATTAGTTTACTAATCGTAAACTAATCTTTACTAACAAATTTACTACGAGTATTAGCTAATCTCAGTATTAGTTGACTAATTGATAGCTAACTATTAGTTAACTAATCTTTATAGTAACTACAACAAATAATTCTTAATTAGTTTATTTTGGCGATCTGAGCTGGGTTCGATGTTCATTCATAATTTCATTGATATTTCATTGATCCCAAACTTTCAAAAATTTCCTTCTTTTAAAAAACACGCACTATCCTGGATTCAAACTAAAGATATTAACTCTTTTTTTATATGATATATTTTGTTGTCCTTTAATAATAAGGAAAAAATTTATAGTTTTTTTAATGTTTTTTTTTAAATATTTTATTTTTAATTACTTTAAAACAAAAAAGTATCTTTTAATATTTTACAGAATATTTTCTTTTATTTTTTACTATAAAAAAAATATACCTGTCTACAGCTAAAATTCATAAACATTTCTTGTACGAACAGGCCAAGCCTTTGTGAGATTTTTTGTTTACTATTTTTACTGTTATTATGTAGTTCATTGCTATGTAATTATCCTTTATATACTCTGTTTTACCTCTTATGTATATTGTAAAAACGAAAAAATTTAAATAAATTTAAAAAATAATAATTTTAAAAAAAAATACTTCTAACAAATTGCGACAAACCCATGCGCAATCTTTCACCTGTCCAGTTAAATAAATTCAAATTCATTGTGCTTCGTTTAATTCTGGAATAAGGAACTACGTATGTCTGTTGGTTCCTATGAGACAGTCGCCCAGTACTGAATTCACAAGTTCGCGCACGCGCAAATTGATACCTTATAATCTCTGTGGAAGCAGTTCTAACAAACCAATCTATATTTATTTTTCATATGTTGTGTTTAGCAAATTAAGCACTTCGATCGGTTGTCACAAATGTATTATAATATTAAACTATAAAATACTTATACCTTTTTTATGCTGAAATCATAACACGAAATTGCTTTTTATTTCATTTAAAAGCACTTAACTTGAATTAGTATGTTGTAAGTGCGTACCTATTTTACTTATGTACCTAGTACCTGCTTTCCTAATCGAAAACCTCACCGCATGCCCCTGCTTTAGTTCTACTGTTCGCATTGCAATTTAGCGGGTAATGCATTTTGCTACTATGCATGAGATCCCGGGTTCGCTTTTTTCGCTCTTTATAACAGAGAACTGTGATAAATCAAAATTAACAGTTCAAACTTCGTAAGATATATTAATTCATCTCAAAAAAAAATTTTATTTGTACACATAATACGCCTCTAAAACACTCTTAAATATGATAAATTAATATATAAATGCAAAGAAAAAAATATATCTTAAAACACCAAATATCTATGTCATTTAAACCAGATGTTTATTTTAGTAATTTTCACTCGATTTAGGCTTCAAACCAAACGTTGCGATGCTCTAGGTGCATTCAAATTGATTTCAGTTTTTCTTCTTGTAGCCCTGAATATCAAAATGCACACGAAATATTATTTTCATTTTTTGGATAAAACAAACTGCACTCCATATTTTTTTCTGCGCAGTGACGCTGTAATGCGGTTCGACCTTTATCCGCACTCGATAATGCACAAAATTTGTGTTCCAATCGCATGATATACTAATTATGTTTTACGTGAAGACAAGATGACTAATCTCGCGCTTCACATCCAATTCGGAAACTGAAATATTGGAGTGAAATAACAACTGTTAAATACATTAATACGTGTTTTATGTTGACCCTGAAGGGAATAGACTCGGGACCTCTTGCATGATAGGAAAATGTGTTAGCCTTTACACGACGAAGTGGACATTAAATAATATGAAAGAAGAACATTCTTCAGCCTAGTTCTACGTTCCAAAAATATGTCAAAATTAATGAGAATTTTAACTATTTTATTTTTAACAAACCCCATTTCCAGATATATAATATAGGTTAAGCGCCACGAGCGTTTACTTTCCACGTAGTAATACGTGTTGTACACTTCACTCAGTGCACACTTTAGTATATACACCGGCCACGGAACCGAATGTGAGTACCGTTATCGACATCGTTAATTCATCAGACCTTACTCGATAATATTTTCGTCTTGTTACTACACAAGCAGGCGTACAGGTGAGGTCGAATTCCTCGGCCGGTTTACCGGGGTACCCGGTACTGCCAGCGCCTGGTAGGAGCCTCCTTACGCCATGGCCTAACACACCCAGAACATTTTATGAGATGAAAAATACCTTATTTACATAATGGATACATTTAAACACTAAGACAGTCCGGAGCCGAACCTGCCTCCGACATACCGACATAGTAAGAATTTCATAATCTTTACGATTTAAAACAAGTTTAGCCAAATAAAACACCTATCGTTCTAATGAAGTATTACAGAAGTTTAAAGAGGACGTGGGGTTTTGGCTGTGTAGAAATGGCGTCAATTTGTGCGTGGTTCCAGCTAGTCGAATGATTCATACGGGCTCAAATCTCATTTATCAACAGTTTTGATTGATCGTTTCTTCCGCGGTTGTTTCAAAACATGTTGATGCTTTATTCAACAATTTTCTACATTTCAAGTTTACCCAAGTCAGTTTGTGCAAGTAGTTTTTTTGTCACAATACAACAGTATACGTTATCTGAAAATTGTATAGTAATGCCGCAGCATTAAGAACATTGCCACTCGTCGTGACCTCTTTACATCCTTCACCAACTCGCAACTCGGACACGTCTAAAAAACTCTGCACAATTAAAGTAACATGGTTACATAGCGAAATGTCACATCGCCATCACCAGAGTACCGTTTGACCAAACCGGAAATTGCGTTTCGAAGCACTCGTCGTTCCCGTTCCTATTGGCGAACAAGTCGCATGCGCAGTGAATCCTTATTCTTTATTGGGTTATTTTCACCCAACATGTCCAGCCGGAAGCGAGTGTGATGCCCACAATAATAATTTGACAGCTCGCCATTTCTGCAAACACTGACCACGAATTATTTCAATATAGGTTCTATTTATTCTACAAACCAAAAGCACTTATTCACTTAATTCATTCGATTCGCACTCGTAATGCTTCTTACTGCCCAGCTGTTTCTTCTTATTTCTAAGTTAGTTTTTCTTTCTACATAACGCATGAGTGCGCAATTTTTAGCAATTGTGAATTTGGGGCATATATTAGACAATTAGTTAGCGTCAAAGTATTAATAAATGAATGGAAGAGCAAGATCAGTAGATCACTGTTACTTTGTAAATAGTGAAATTCGTTATGTAAGTGTCTGGGTTAATGGATTCTACAATAAACGGTACAATTAGATAACTTTGTTGGGCGTTTGTTCTTCGGGAAGATTACCAATGCTGTTTACTCTTCAAATTAGTGCGTTTACGCCCATAACCTTTACATTTTCCGTATTCATGATTCCTCATCAATCATGTCGATCATACTTTCTCGATAGATATCGTATGGATACTATCGTTATTTATTATGATGGCCCGATAACGTGGTCGGCACGAAGATCGTTTAATCATAATTGAAATGAGCCTCTCTGATTTATTAATTGCTTTCTCTTCTATCGGTTAAGTTAGTAGACCCACCCGGGTACATTTTCTCGCAATGGCGAAGATGGTCGAAATCGGAGCAACTCTTAGACATCTGTTCTCGCGTTCAAAGAATAATCTTGTATACTTGGTTCATAAATATTGTTTTTATTTGTTATAATAATTAGCGATATACATTTGAATAACCATTCGATGTCTAACGAGTAAAAAAAAAAATCAATTAAATATGTTATATACATTAATCTTTTGGGCATGTACCTTTGTAAAAAATCGCACAAATATTTTCAAGCATCGGACAAAAAACATCTCAAATATAAATTAGCTACCGCGTAGGTAAAAGATCGAGATAAAAACTTTTACTCTATTGCGAAGGAATGAAAGTTGATTCTGCGTTTTTTGTTGAATAAAAATCATCAGACCGGCTCGCCATTCTTATGGAGAGACGAACTTTATACGTAGATATTGGATAATCAAATGTACCTATAGAAGCATCTTTTGTTTGTTGGATAGACAAGTAACAAGCATACATTATTTTGAGAGTGAAGAAATATTGGATATTGAGCAATAAATGCCGAACCTCTATACACGCCTCATACTCGGCATACATCGAGAGAGATGTTTTCGCTTTGAAAGATTTTTTTCGTAGAGAAGAATGATTGTCCAGTGGCCAGTGTTTTTATTTTAACGAGTTTGGTGTTTTGTTTGAAGTAATTACCCAATTTCCATTGAATTCCTTCCATATTACACTAACAAGCGTTGAGCGTACAGAGACTAAGATTCTCAATCAAGAATGTAATGTATGTACAGAGTGTATAGAGGTAGGTATAGTGAACAATAAATATAAATCTGTCATTTAAGCATGCGGCTTTTGCAACCTGTAACACGATATACAGAATTTAATTTAATTTCAACAATTGCTTAAAACGTGTTGGTGTTTTATACATGCAAAACGGTTACTTGGACGCAAAATCTGTCCCAAACCACAATCCTTGTGGGACGCCATCACGGCATACTGATGCAATGGCACACTTAAGTACGGCTTCACTACGCAGTTCAACACTCCTTTCGTGGCGGCAATTCAGCGGCTCAATGCAAAACGGCTTATTTATCATAACTGCATTTGAAACAACGTTTATAAATTGCGATTCATCTTTTGAAGGTTTCTCGTCCTTTTGTTGCACGCGGTAATATTTTAGGAGGAATTAACAGTTACGGGGGCTGTCCAAATGTGGGTTGGAATGACGAGTTACCTAATACGACTTACTTGGGTGAATGCTTATGTTGCATATTATGTCAATTAAAGTTTCTTAAGTGAACTAGGTAAACCGCTAGTTTAACATACGAATATTTAATAGTAATAGTAGGAATGTCTCTAAATACGCAAAAATAAATAAATAAATCAATGAAATACATTGGTGATAATCAGGTTCTGTAAAAGTAATAATCACAGATATAATTAAACTTACCTGGATGCACAATATTTGAGTTTGTCCAAATGTTTGTAGACAAAAGACTGGATTTCACCCCCTCGGGAGTCATTAAGATTAACAAATTTTAACATGGATGGAGAGTACCTTAAATAAGGGAATATGGAAGTCTAGGCATTTACAGGGCTTATGACCTGTCATTGGCTGGTTTAAGTGGCCACTTTAGACACTGTGTAAGATTCACCATTTTGCCTATGTTTGAACATCCATATTTCTTCGACTCTTCTATTTGTTGATTTTAGTGAAGTTAAAGACCTGAAACCTTTAGGTGTTTAGCGTTTTTTTTTTTCGTTCATTAACGCCCAAGAGGCATTTACGGGAAGGAATAAAATTCATGCTAACATACTTTCAAATAAAACATAAAATATACATAAAAAATTGTGAAATTAGTTAGTAGAAAAAAATAGAAAAGATATAATAAAAAAGTTATACAAACTAAAATAAAAATAATAATAATGAAAGTAAGCAAAAAATAGTAAGCATATTAACAAAAAATGCAAAGATGTTAAGTTAATAAAATAAATGGCGAAAAGCAAACAAAGTAAATAAAATGTTACGGTTAGCAAGAAAGAAAAATGTGAGTAAAATTAATAATTAACCAAACATATTATCGCGAAAAATAAGAAATAATACAAATATATGAAATGTGTATTTGCCAATACTGAGCAAGCGGATATTATAGCAAATAAAAACAAGTATAGGGTAAAAAAAATACATTTATTTGTTCAAATTATTTTGCTAGTATTTTCTAAAACCACATTTCCAAGTACCAGAGACAATATAATATCTTGTCATCGCATGTATAATTATCTTAATTACAATACTGTATTAGCCACGTTGAATCATCTAGCGTAGATGTCTCGTGTTGCCGGTATATTACGTATATTTAATAACCACTATTTACTAAAGGTCACGAGGCTATCCGTTGATTCAGGTCAACCGCCTTTAGAAACCAAGATGAGACTCCGTTTACAAGGATTGTGTGTCTGAAGTCGAAACACAACTATTGATTTGCAGCAACACAACTGCCGCTTGCCCACCACATACCGCGCACCGCATTTGAGGACTAAAGTCTCGTTGGCGGTGCCCACATACGATGAAAAATTGTTCGTTGCCGAGCGAGAAAATCTACCCAAGGGAGCTCTCTGTAATCTGGTAGCCTTGGGATCATTGTGGTTATCATTAAGTAAAACAGAAGTACATCGTAATATGTGCTTCATTGGATCGAGGAAAAAAAGGAAGTGAATTCTTCACTGACTAAGATTATACTGATTGGACATGATCAATTCGCCGAAATGATTGCAAGACTTTTAGAAAGCCCTAATATTTATTTTGGAAGTCATCAGATCTGTATATCCAATCGGACCTATAAAAGGACTACAGATAGTAGCGAGATGTTCCATTCGGCATTCATAGGGAGAATGAAGGGGACAAGACCACAGGATGTTTTCAGAATATTGATTAGGATATCCGCAGCAGCACGAAAGGAAACCAACAATAATAATAATAATTTATTAAAAATCACAAAAATTAACATATTACAACAGAGATGAAGAACATTTTGCAGAAGGGAATATAGAAGTCTAGGCATCCACATGTCTTATAACCTGTCATTGGCTGGTTTAAGTGGCCACTTTACACACTGTGTAACATTTACCATTATGTCTATATAAACATCTATATTCCTTCGATTCTTCCATCTGTTGAAGTTAAAGATTTTTTTCCCGCGTTGCCTAGTGTGTGGGTAAAATAATTCAATCAGATTAATCTCACCCGTACAATAAAGGTTATAGCTATCTTACTTCACAAACGTCAACATATGGAGGAATTGAAGGAATAAAAATTTTCAAATATAGGCAAAATTGTAAATGTTACACAGTGTGTAAAGTGGCCAATCAATAACAGGTCACGAGCCTTGTGGACGCCAAGACTTCTATATTCCCTTCTCTAAAAGGTTCTTCATCTCTGTTTTAACATATTCATATTGAAAGCTCCCTAGGGAGTTGAATCCAGTTCTTGTCTATAAAAAATTTGGACAAACCCAAAACATTGTTAAACGTGAAAATTTTGCATTTTTTGTAATAGATTTTTCTGGATAAAAACACATAATTTTCCATTAAATTTACCATGTCCTGATAATAACTGGGTAGTCAAGTGATCAAGAATAATCCAAGGAGATTTTAAAAGCTGATGGATTGAGGGGAAAAAAGGGATCATTCACATATCGATTGCCAAGCATTAAGAAAAATATTCAAAGACTTTTTTTTATCCGAATGAGACATTACCTACTTCGGTTGAGACGGACGCCGCCTATAACAGACAAGCGCTTCCAACACAGCTACAAAATAAAATAAAAACTTAAAATAAAGCTATTAGAATGACTGATGACTTAAGATTAACCTCAAGAAAGCAATGAACCTTCATCTTGTTACCTAAGAAGGAAACTTTCTTAAAACGCACCAATAAAAAAGTAATACAAACCTGTTCACACCTTAAGTGAATCCATGAAGATACTTTTACAAAGGTAAACAATCGACAATCAAATCTATTCATTAAAAAAAGTAGGTATATTTGATGATGATTTGTGGATTATTACACGGAGTTTGGATTATTGTGATTACCTGCGTATGTTACGCAATAGTAATATATTTTGTTTATGTGGAAAAAGCATGTACTCGTATGTAGACGTATTATGTTACCACATCCTAAGTTCATTATTATAAAGAGCCTACCGCGCTAATAGTGTGTATTTAAAAAATGTATTTTTTAGAATAATATATTATTAGCATCATACTCACTCTGATGGTACGTAGGGCGCTGTGCTTGTAAGACCAAATGCAGCGTATCTTGATAATCTTTTATATTAAAGCAGAGTGACCAGTCTTACGAAGTCAGGTGCCTGTACAGGGACAATACAATATTGCGGTATAAACCACATTTTAAACCAAATATTTAATCTCAACCTCGCCAGGAATCGAGCCTGGAAGTTAAAGCATGGAAGAAGAACGCGCCAGCCACTTTAATACGAAGCGGACTTACTTCAATTATATTTCCGTTTTTCGGTTTTGCTTCAGAGTACAGTCCATTCAAATCTTTAATGATCTTTGCTTTGTGTATGTAACATGAAGTTTTCGTTTAAAACATCAATGCACACTTACACAAGCAAATATTGTATGGTTACTCGGTTCACCGACAGGCATTACACAATAACATAGGCCATTAAACATTAGAACGCACCCTAGGTAACTATCCAATCAAAAATACTATAAAAATACTCAAATAAAAATGTTAGTCTTGTTACACAATTTCACACAAAAAACAGTATTTGTCATCCGCCAGGCAAATAAATTTATATTATTGAAATAGATTATCTAAATATTATACTATATTATATATTATATTATAAGACACAATCGCTTCTATGAAAACATAAATATTTTATTTTTTTTAAAGAAATATTTGCGTTCTCATGATTTACCCAAACATTTAATTTTGAGGGCCACTTTCAACGAGTTGTAAATAACTCAGTATTAGAAAATGGGAATCAAGTTGGGGTAGAGTGGGATTCGAACCACAAACCTTTGGTCTGTGAGTCCGAGACACTAGCCATAGGACCACAACCTAATTTTAATAAATATCATATGAGTATTATATATTTTATTTAATCACTTTATACACATGTAAGGGCGAGTGCTACTTCCTACCTACCCAGACTGATTTGAAAAAAAATATGGTAAATATGTCATGAACATATTGTAGGTAGGAATAACAGAATCGTTTTAATTTTATGAAAAGATAAAATATAAATAATATATTTAAAAATACGTAGATATTATATGTATATACTCTAAGGATATTATGTAGGTATGATGATAAAACAATTATTACCTACCTGTCCTGTGGGCAAAACAATATAAAAAATCTGACAGTTCTACACAACACGGCGCGGCGCAATGGCGGGTACACTTTACAAACGTCATATTTTTACTGTTAAACTGTAAATATTATACATATCGCCTTACTATATCACCGTTTCGTAAGTAAAAATGCATATTATTTAGAAATAAATTATTTATAATATCTATTTAACTATTTTTAATTTACTTACGTACTCAGTGTGTGTATTATGACCGGAGTTTCGGACAAATTGGCGTCCCTTTTATCCCGTGAGTAACATTTTATGTTTTTTCCAATACTTCATGACAGCTCTCGACTAAAACAAACGTACATAACTTGTTAGAATAAAATTAAAATATTGTCAATCATAATTAAAGCTAATTATGTACTTTTTTCTTAATGCATTATTTTCATATTGTAAACAAAAAGTCGAATAAGTATGAATTTACCATGTTAACTCACTTGTGCAACATTCGAGTAAAACATTAAATGTGCAATACGCATCATTTAAGTCTCCAAATGCAGGGGCGGGGGACAGACAATCAGCGGCTTTTGTCATGTCGGTTATTTCGAAATTTTTCGAATATATTAAATAAAATATCGCTCAATTAAAATAAATAGAACCACACCTGTGTCATCCAATTTTGACATATTAATAATTACTCACTTTGTTTAACTTCCAGAAAGTATTTTTAACATGTTACTCGTCATAAGAAAGAATCTCACGATGACAGCTTGGGTTCCGAATATATAATATAAGCGTAGTTGCCAGAATGGAAAATAATTTTAGGTTACTCTATAACCATAGATTATATGATCTTTGCAACTGTAAGACATAAAGCTGGCCTTTACAACAACGGCATTAAATTATAACGAAAATAAGAAGTGACAAAAACAAATCGTAAAAAATTATGTCCTTGATTCGACCTTAACAATTGTGTCATGCTGAAGAAGATGCGATCTTATAAAGGTAAATTTGCAACTCAACGAGGATAAAAACTAACGGTATCACCAGTCAATATTAGCATTTCTTGTCGAAATCAATTCCAGTTCATAACAAAACGGTATTTTTATTTATTGAGGTTTGTACTAAATAATTCAGTTATTGGTTGAACGTTTATTTACAAAAATTAATTCATTGATGTTTTTTTAAATTATACCATACTGATAAATATTTCAGCAGTGATGGAAAATCTCTTTGATAAAGGAATATGGAGGTCTAGGCATTGTCAGAGCTTTTAACTCGGTTAAAGTGTTCACGGTACATTTATTCATTTCTTTTTGCAACAAAAAAAATAATACAAATGTACGCAAAGTCGCAGAATTCACATTTTTGTATATTTATTTATTTATTAATTTACACTCCTTACGGGCTTTTACATATATTAGAAATTACATTCAAGTGCAGCAGTGAAACATAAGTATATAAATTTAGTTCAAATTAAAGATAACATAAGAAAAGCTAAAAGATACAATAATAAGTAAAAATAAGGAAATGTACCAACATAATAAATTTACAATATTTAATAAATTTACATATGAAAACATACACACATACATATACATACATATAAGTTTATACATTATTATAGAGCTACATGAGAAAAAAAAGTAGTAAATAAAGAACAATATAAGAAATTTTATACAAATTAATTTATAACCTTTTGAATACTTAACCTATATTTATATAAAGACAGACGAAATATATCAACTTCACCGTACTCGTTCCCTAGCCGGTGTAGTCTAGGTATTGGTGAATTGTAATAATAATTGTGACTGCCAGGAGATTCAAAAAATAACGTTAGCTGCCGAGTATTTCGAACAGGTACTTTTAAGCTGATAACACTAGTTAATTCCGGGACGTCCAATACGCCATTTGCTATTTTATATCAATTTAATAAATCATTTATGATTCTTCTTTTACAAAGAGTTGACATATTTAGTGTACATAATAAATTATCGTAATCAATATTTTCAGTGGGTATATTAAGTTTGTAATTGATGAATCTAAGGAATTTACGTTGTACTCTTTCTAACTTTAAAATATGAACATTGTAATAAGGTGACCAAATTGTTGAATTGAATTCTAAATTACTTCTAACCAAGGCAGTTAATAGCATTTTGAGAGTAGTGATGGAATTAAAATCTTTTACGGTTCGTACAATTAAAATCTTTTATATTATAAATATATTTTCAAACATCTTATGTAATTCATTTTATTTCGGAGTAGCATGTATGATTTGCCCTCTACTGACCCGTGGAAACGTTCCGAAGTGTCGAATCTATTATTTTTTAAAGCATAAGTTTACTTTCACGTCAATTGCAATTTAATTTTAAATAGGTTATGTGATTTTAAAAATGGAAATAAAAATATTTAAAAAATCATTAAAAAAATATACATTAATTTCAGTGCAACGGGAAATTCACGGATTTATCTATATAATAATTTATTGTGCCATATGTAATTTTGTATGTATTATAAAATAAATAAATGCATGTTATCATATTTTGCCATATGAGACATATTTCTCAGCTTTCTTCCAGTCCTTTTAATGGACTAGAGTTTTTAAATGGTTGTTATTTTACTTTCACCACTCTGTCCAAATTTAAACATTAAAAATAATGGTACATATTGTTAATTATGTATTTTAAAAATTCATATTAGTAGTATCATTCATCATCAATCCTGTACAAAGTAACTCTAGAATCTTAATGTTTTCACTTTAATATTTTAATTGATTTATAACTTGCATTTTTCATGTATCTAACAATAATTTAAGTTTTTCTATATGTTTGCTGACAAGATCTGAATTTAAGGAAGTTTATAAATTATTTTATTTATTCTTAAGATATATGTTGGTATATTTCGAATGAAGTATATATTTTTCTGTTTGAATTGTTCACTAAATCATAGATAACATCATTTGTTTTTCAAATATACTTTCGTATGAACGCTACATGCTTGGAATTCACAGTTAGAAGAACATTTTAGTGGACTTTGTTATGTCACAGTGTGGACATTTTTTGTTAAAGATATCGTGATGCTTTTCAAGCTGTAGTAGAAATGTAGAAATATAAACACAATACCTATGAATGCCTTTTATCACGTTTTTACCGTCCGTATTACTCAATGGAATATTTCTATACTTGTGGGCTGTTATTTACAAATATAAACATTATATCATTGTAAATTAAACCCCATTATACATTGTTCCCTTTAAGGACCACTCGCCAACTAAAAACATATCCGCACAGTTAAAAAACCATAATTTTGTGCATAGTAAAATTATAAGTGTACGAATTAATTGTTTAAAAAGTTATATGCATATCTTAGTAAGTTTACATCTACTGGGAAATGTCGTACAATTAGAAATTTAAAAAAAAACAAATAAACAAATAAACCATCACGACGTTGCCCTATTGGAGTGAGCAGAGAGGATAGAACGCGTATAGCTTAAATTCTGGTGTTTATTGAAAATCACACAGCGATTTTTGCATCACAAAAAAAGCTATGTGGACATTTTCAGAAAAAAAGTACCGTAATCTACAATTTCGCAAAAAAAATCGATGCTACATACATAAGTCATATTTTTAACCTACAATAGATTTTTTTGAGTAATCAAATAAACATTATACTACAGGAAACAGAAAAAAATAGTTTTTTTGTCCCTGTAAAACAGTTGCTTTTCGCTCATCAGTTTTTGCAGCACAGCAGCGTCTTTGCAGACCTCGTTCCTCTACAGTCATACATTTTCTCATGCACGCGCTCCGATTATTTCGACTTTTGACATGTACATCTTAAAGTTATTGTTCATTCTATTTGGTCATGCCATACCTTTCTCGGTCTTCCTCATTTTCTGCATCCATCAACATTTGCTTCGTTAAGATTTTCAGCCGTCGTTTTGCCGTTCATTGCTCTACATGTCAAAACTAACGCACATCTCCTTTCTTGATTTTGTCGATAATGCTTATCTCAGCCTAACATAATGTACGGATGTCGAGATTTGTGCACCTATTATTCATAGTTTAACCACATATTCACCCGAATGATCGCATTTCGACAGCATCAGCCTACTTTCATGATCGTTTTTCCATTTTTCACTAAAAAAATTCATCATGATTAACCCAAGTATTAAAATTTTTGGGACCATTTTTAAAGAGTTGTAAATAACTCTCTATTAAAACATGGTAATCAAGTTGGGGTAGAGTGGCGTTCGAACCTCGGACCTCGGACTTATAAGTCCGCAAAATTTGCGGCGGGATCATAAACCGATTCATTCACTCACATAGATACATAAGCATCGCCACCTGAACTCCATTGTGTAGATTTAAGGTATTTTACCAAACAAAAATGAGCGTATAAATATGGAGAAATATGGATAAGGCAGAATTGTGTATAATAATAGTTATATCAGGGTAAAAAAAACATTTCTTTTTTTTTAAAGCACCCGAAATGTTAACCTACTATGTGAAAAAATTTACTGTAATTTTTTAACTTGATTTTAAGGGTTGCTACCACAACTTTTTTATTATTTAGAAAACAGGTACGATTTTCAAATTACACTAGACTTTCATATTCCCTTCTTGAAAGAAGGCCACCGACTATGTCGAGATTGTAGGAAATATTTCAAAAATTACCATATATCAAACTTAACAAAATGAAATCTCAATCAAAATCGTTTTTGTTATCAAAACCATATATCGTCTGGATTTTTCTATAAAAAAATCAATGAATAATTTTTTGCGTAGGTTCTTTGACTATTTATAAAGATTAACGAACTCAGCACAATATTTCACTCATATTTAAGAAATTCATTATAATGTAAATAAATGCTTGTAACTTTATAACAGCTACTTACAAACGAGGTCATTGCATGAATTATTTGTCAATGCGCTTTGTTTAGTGAGAAATTCTTACTCAGTTATTCAATTACTTTAAGAGAATGCCCTGTTACTTAACTAAACACTGAAATTATCCTATTAAGCATTGTATTTGTTTTTATCAGAACTTCCCATGAATTACCAAAACATAAGAGGGATTGG
The DNA here is from genome assembly GCF_059751315.1 of Micrasema longulum. Lineage (NCBI taxonomy): Eukaryota > Metazoa > Arthropoda > Insecta > Trichoptera > Brachycentridae > Micrasema > Micrasema longulum. The sequence continues at coordinate 61,541 of NW_028279090.1, forward strand.
TTCGAACTTACCAACAAGTTACTAAGGCAAACGTTGTCGTAATGACATTGGATGATTATTTCGCTAATGAGTACAATTACATAAGAACAAAATCGTTACGGAATTGAGATAATTATCAAACATAACTATTTGGTTCCTTCATACAAGATGTAAGAACTGATTAATTACACCTCATTACTCATCTGAGCACAAAATTGCGAAAGAAAATGGTTTTAAAAATACGATAAATCATTTTACTTTTTTTGTACGTTCATGTTTCTTGCATATTTAGCGGGCTTATAACTGTATGCAATAAGAAATTTCAATGTTTTTCATTATTATATTTTATGTTATTAGACTATCAAACTACACCAATTAAAAAAAAAAATGTATCGTCCTATCAGCACTGTGTATGATTTTTTAATGTTTTGTAATTACTCCGTGTGTGACGTCACAAGTTCTCTTCGGTGAGTTCTGCTGATAGTTGAATTCGCTTCCCGCAAACCGTAAATCTATCACAACATCATAATACTTTTTTTAAAAATATTTATTTACTCACTAATAAACAACTTGCTACACATTTTTTTGGAAATACGTCCCAACTCCACGGGACTTAAAATCCTAGGGTGAGTTGGCACGAGTTATTAGTTAACACAGATATACGAGCATATTATCACAAATATTATATAGGATCAGAAACATAATAATAATTTTAAATAATAAATACATGGCACATCAATTTGGTAAACGGCAAACTTATACATTCATTAGTTGATTCGGGAGAACTAGTAACGTCATTCATAGTAGTTCGTTTCGAATCATTTTTGTAATCTGTTTCATAAATTTTCAAGAATCTTCACAGTTAAATTTAATGCTCAAATTTTTACCGCGCGTAAGCAAACATTTTTTATACCCAATTTCCCGTAGCAATGAAATACCTCAATTCTTTAAAACTACCAATTTCAATCACTTATATTTTTGATAAAAAAATAACTTAAATATTAAAATTCGTAGTAAAACATCAAAACGTAAAATGTTGAAACCGCCTAGGATACATAAATTGATTAATTTAACAGGGAAACCGATGGGTTCATTACTTGGTCAATTCTTCTTATATTGTCTTAAAGAAAAAAAATTTTTAACTGCTGGAGAAAATATCATCAAGATACGAGTACTCTAACGACTGATTTTCGACAATAGGTATCAATTTATTGGTATAATATTCAGTATATTATTTATTTTCGTTTTCAACAATTGTACTATATAATAATATATTCGTCTTTTTACCATCTTTGTCTGAGTTTTTTTTTTCTATACGACGCCGACGTGATGAATTTTCAATAATTTAAAATTTCTTGAGTAGGGCTAAAATATATTGACATACGGTCACAATAAAATTATGTTTTTTTATTAAGGCTTTAGAAATTCGGCCCACAATTTCCGTCATACGCTTTATGGTCTTCGCAACAGTAATACGATTCACTGTTAAATTCCTCAACTGTTTGCCAATGACGTTTCGTACCGGAAAATTAACATTACGCTTATCGGTTAGAACTGAGTTCATCTTTGATTCATTTTTAAATTCTCATTACGTAACAAAATTTCAAGGTCTAGTTTGTTTTAAATTAATATATTTTCTTTTATAAGAATACAAACATATAATGTTTTAAATGTTGACGGGAATATAACTCGTTTTTGGTATTTAATTGTTTTCTATTAGACTTATTAACGAGATATAAAGACTATGTAGCAAATTAAAATCGGTATCTAAGAATATTTAGCTAGTTCGTTTTTTTAAATAAATTTGGAGGATTTTTGCTTGTTGATACATTATGGTTTGTTCAGCGGAGCTTAATTTTGCTAGGAGCTTAATAGCTTTAGTTTATTTGTTTAATTTTACTCTATTTAACAGGTCAAGTTTTAAATCACCAATCGAGATATATAAAAGTTCAGGACATCAGTAAATACTAATTTACCATATGAATAAAAGACGAGTGATACTTTAATCCACAAATTTGGAATATCCAATGATCGGTTTCATCGCTTTCACGACATCTTCGAGACTGGTATCTTTATTAAGGAGTTCAATGTATTTATACAAAACAGAGGTAAGGATAAAGAATTCAAAATTATATGAACTTTCAGAAGTCATAATTGAGAAATATCACACTCACAAAGGATGGGACACTAAAAACAAAATACTTAAACTCATTAAAATAGCATTATATCAACTCATTAGTTAACCCTAAAAATTTTTGATAATGATCCTTAAGTAAAAATAACTTTATTTAATTTACTTTCATAATTTTCATTGAATTCTCTATCCTTACCTCTGTTTTGTATAAATACATTGAACTCCTTAAAAAATATACCAGTCTCGAAGATATCGTGAAAGCAATGAAACCGGTGACTGGATATTTTAAATTTGTGGATTAAAGTATCACTCGTCTTTTATTTAAATAATAAATTACAATGAACTTCCATCGAGAATTTTCACTTACAAACTAAAATATTTTAGTAAATACTAACTCTTATAACGAGCTTTTAACCAACTTATAAACACTATTACTATTGCATATTTATATATTCCGCATCGCTATTACTGCTTATTTCTTCCGAATTAGCTATCCTCCAGACAAAGTTCCGAAAGGTCACGTGTTTGAATGTCGTCTCAATAAATTATGATTCGTAGGTGCTATTTTTAAACCAATCTTCATGCTCACGACTTGTGTACGTACATAATTGATTTTGTAAATGAAAAGAGAACAAAATATACGTGTTAGTGAACTGTTAGCGGAAGGTCAAAATTCGGAAACTATAACGAGGTATTGAAGATCGTGAACCAGCACTAAATATGCGCAAACCTTAAAATGTATGAAGTTGAAATATGCAAGAATAATGTGCAAATTATTTTTGGTAGTTTTTTAGCACTTGTTCCCGATATTAATGGTGAAATTGACAAGTTACTCTACGCGATAAAATCTGCATTCAAATATTACATTATTTTTCTTGTGGTTTTGAGCGTTACTTTGCTGCATGAAAATCAACAGGGAAAAGCCAGCTGCTCTCTCATAAAGCGCGATGTGTTTTATCTTTATACCTTTTTGTTCGTGTTGTATAAAAACGCTAGGAGTCTCTTTACCACTATGAATACAGAAGAGTAAGTGTGCCAGTAGTAAGCTGCGTAGTCGACAAGTCTTGTGAGAATCAGAACGATTATACAGGCGCATGCGAGAGCAACTTACTTACTAAAACTATAGTATAACAACGCGGTCGACAATGTACGTGGCAATTGTGAACCTCTGGGAATGAGACGATAATTGTGCAAGTACCTGTGAGAAACACCCGAATTTTATTCAATGATTACAGAAAATATTGGCAATGTCTTTGTTTACAAAACTTTGATTAGTGCAATACAACCAGCGAGACGTGAGATATTATGGCCAAACAATCAAATATGAAGTGAAAAATTAACGCAGTTAAACATTAGAATAGAGGCTTTTACTACAAAAAGTTTAATCAGTAAGTTAAATACTTTTAATTACATGATCCTTCAAATGATTGCCACGCTGCAAATTTTAAAAAATAATTTACTACATACGCATAATAATGTAGCAGATAAAACTTAATACGAGTACACTTGTATCCATACAACTTTAAAAGTTCGTTTTGAAATGCAAATTATAGTAGTTCACAAAATCACACCTTGTTAAAGGAAGCATCGTGTGATTCTACATAAATTAAACATTTACAAACCGTAATTATTGCTGATATAACATTCAATGTCAATTGGCTGCCTTAAGGTTGTGCGTACCCACAAATCTAATATAATACGACATATTATAAAACAGCGAACATAAAACAATGTAGCGCGTAGGTTCTTACGTAGGTTAATACACTTGAGTGTATAATATTATGGGTTTTTAACTATTGAACCTCGTCATCATTATTGCCAATGTGTTTGGAAACGTTATCTTCCAAATTTAGCGTTAGTCTTTCAGTAGGATGAAGATATCATCTACATATACATCTTTGATGGCAGGAAACAAGTTTGGGTGTACATCAGGAATGTGGTAATTCTGCCTACATTACTTCGCGTAGACAAATTCAAATATTATCTGTGACCCTTTATGGAATGTTCAATAACAATTTACATAAATGTTTTACAGTAACTTATTTATTAATTTTTGTTTCAGAATTCAGCGATGCTGATACGGCACAAGGCGGCCCTTGCGGTCGCCTTCCTCTTCTTAGGGATATTGGATTTTTCCAATTCAGAGGTATGTAATATCTACTTTATTATTTTCTTTAGTCAATTTTACCCAATTATCAATTATATTTATTGTAGAATATATTTTTTTGCTCTGTTGGAAAAAAAAACTTGAAATATCAACTTAAATACCGTAAAACAAACACCAGAATAGTAACGTTTTCAAATTACACCTTTTCGTTGGTATTTCCTTTCCAATCAAATGTATCATTGAAAAACAATCGTAAAGAAACACTTCTATTTCGTGCTCCAATAACTAGATATCTACTGATTACTGACATTGTCGACGTAGTCATAATGTAAAATAACAGCATAAGAACATAACGCCTTGTCGTGTAGGCTGCACAATCAAACACGTCGAGATTATTGAGGACTTCATGAAGTGAGAGAATGTCTGACAACTGCAACCTTGAATGCCCGATAATAATTCGTGACTCGAGGAAGCGACAAATCGATTTTAAAATGTACTCGACTAACGAAAAAATAACAATAGTTCGTCCACAACTTAAAATTTTACTTTGTTTTAATGCTGTCGTGAATTTTAAAATCTTTACAAGATGGTCGCGTTTGCGCTAGGATTTTCCTTCTCATTGTGAATGCGTTAGCTGACTCATAGAACATTAAAATGTCAAGGTGATTGGTCGGTCATTTCTTGTTCGCATTGACCAATAATTCACTGACGGAAACAAAAACAGCATAATTCGATGAAATATTCTTAACTTTTTTCACTCAATCACAACGTTCTCGTATTTCTTACATACTAACCTATCTTTTAACAGTTAGATTCAATGAATCAACGCTTAATTATTTGCTAATATTATTTCGCAAACAATCATTAGAAAAATTGAAAATGAAATTAAGTCGGGTGTTTGAACAATGGTTTCAACGGCTCCGAATCTCTCGCTGCTTTTTTCTCTGCTATCATGAATAATTTGTTCCACTTCTTCAAAGCCTACATTATGTTATGTTCATGTGTTGTCTCGGCTGTTTTGAATTCAAGCTGATTGAAGATAGTTGATTACACAAAACAGTGGCATATAATATTATTATATCGTGTTTAATCTAAGGAAGAATGAACATTGCTCACACAGGTTATTAGTTCAAAAAAGTCGTGCAGAAAAATAACTTTCTTTTACTTATCAACATATGTATCTATGGATGTTTGTTTCCTGATTGCGGGGCGTATTGGATCTTGGTTGGATTATTGTTGGCTGACCACTTTCGATATTCGGATCTTTATGATTTACAATGCAGATTTTTCGAAACGATTAATGATTTTCGTGTCAGATTCTCTGCAATGTTTCGATTGTTTCTTGCCGACTCACTCCAGTTCTTGCAGACCAGTATACTGAATGGGTCAGGAAGTTTTCAGCTAAAATTAAGTGCATTAAAAATATCGCTTTCCATTTCGATTTCACTTAATGAATGCAAGTTTTTCATCGTTGTCGAGATCAAAATCAATTTGTTTTCTCAAAGTCGCTTATATACAGCGAAAGACCTCGAAAGTAATAACTAACAAATTATTAATATGTTTTTGATAAAATAAGTCATTTAAATGATTAGACTAAGGCTAAAATTCGTATCTGTTAGGTTGAAAATTTTACAGGAAATGACTGTTCTATACTTTGAATATCTCATATTTGAGAAACAGTAATGACTTGTTGGCTTAGAAAATATGTGAGGCTATCGGATATCTGTTACATTTTTTTTTCAGATACGACTTTTAGGCCTAGCACGCCAGTATAGATAGTTACCGATCCTCTTAAAAATACGTACACATGCCCTAAATAATATAAATACCATTACTGGCGTGTTACGGAATTAATATGCAGTGTGTCAGAGCATTTCTTAGCAAGATGTATCAGTATTTGAAACCCGTGAAAAAGTTGTACAATATCTGGTACCAATAGTTAAATAAATTTAACTTCACTTAAATTTTATTTTCAACAACACAATAACTAAACCGCGTCAAATTAATATATGGGGTACACAAAAAAAATTGTTTTAATGCGCTATATATGGTTGAAATGTAAAAAAAATAAGCACAGCCATTGCATTGTATTTATGAAAATATGTTATTAAAATTACAATCTAAAGAATTTATTGTATCTACATAAGTACACTTCGGAGTTTTCTCTTTAATTGTCGGTACACAACATTTTCGATGAAAGTTTATGATTTGATTACATAACTAAAGGCTTAAGGCAATGAGAAATGAATAATAATATGCTCATTCCATTCATGTGTCATGGGTCCAATCGATCTCAATAGATACCAAAGATGAATATTACTTACGTGTACATACTGTTTACATAATATAATAAACATTAGTTTTATGGCTCTTTATTGAATAACAGAAAATATACAATAGCGCGGCGTTTAATTAGATGCAAAATATACATGTATGAGCATAAAATAAAACTAAACATGTAATTCTTACAAAGTCTTCTTTGCTATGTTAGTTTATATCGTAATAAACAAAAATGTTTATTATTTATGTGTATGCGGTGGTGTAGTGGTTAACAAGCTTGATTCCAAAAGGAAGGTTCCGGATCAGATTCTTAGTGATAACACAAATTAAACGTGATTATTCTAAAGCCTGTGTATTTTCAGCTGTAAATGGGCCTCCTGGGCCCCGATTACAATGGTAAGTTAACTGAGTTATCTTCAACTGTCTATATAAAAAAAAAGATATTTGTGTACTAAAATAAGTATATTTGCAAGAACATTTCAAGTTTCTTCATCGGCAACCTTTAAATGAACAAGTTTAAAAGAAAAAAATGTAGGCATATTCTGCTTTTCATACAGAAAACTTAATTTTACTTTGAAGATAAAATTGAAGATAAATGTTAACTTACCATTGTAATCGGAGCCCTGGCCTATTGTGTTGTAATAATATATATTATATATATCACACAGGTATTCCTACCTTTTTTTATTTTAATTATATCACCTAGCGTTTAATATAACCTCCATGGAATATTGTAAGAAGCACTAAAAGCTTTTGGCCTTTGAAATACATAACTGTGTATTTGGAAAAATCGTAAGGTTTTTTTTAATCCATCAATTTTGAAATCCTAGATCCCTAGGAGCTTTTATACAAACACATAATTTAGATTACTATCTCAAATATCACAAAACAAGTTTTGTTTTTCATTTTAAATTCTATTTTATTTCATTTCGAAGCGCAACAGAAATTATGTAAATAAATTAGTATATAAAGTACAACATACATCCAGGTTACGTTTTTTATTATTTTAAAAAGCGTTCTTAAGAATTTTCCAAATATTTATATTTAAGGGGCATTTTTATCAAATTATAAATAATTCATTATTAGAACATGGAGATCAATTTGTGGTAGAACGGGGTTCGAACTTTGAGCATCTGATCCTTGAGACCACGGCACTAGCCTTGGTATCACGAGTGAAACATGTTACATAGTAAAAAAAATATAAATAAGAACAGAACAAAAAAGCGCTGAAAGATGGTTAAAGATGAGGATTTTTAGTATTTTTATTTTATTTATTTAATTCACACAATTTAATCGTAACAGAATTATTATTTTAAATTTTGCGAATTGTTAGACAATTCCATGTTTAATCGGGACGCTTCTATACCGAAATCAATATATTTATAAATATTATGACACATCAGCATATAAAATATATAATAAAAATTTATGCATGTAAAAAAATATAATACAGATAAGTTATTTAATAAAACTGTTATTATTATATAGTGTAAGAAAGTTAAAATCACGTATCTAAAATGTTTTCGGCCTCGTGGTCTAATGGTCAGCGCGTCTGCCTCCACACAAGAGGTCTCGGGCTCGATTCCCGACATGATTGATATTAAATATTTATTTGAAACGGTGTTTTTCCTCTGGAATATTTCATACTCCCTGGACTGGTACCTGAAGCGTAAGACTGATCACCTTACCTTCATGTAACAAAAATGATCAAGACACGGTGCGATTGGTGCGTCATTTCAGTGCCGATGATAATGATCTAAAATTTTAATTTATTTCTTTGATATTTTCATAATTCAATTTGGTGATTAATTTTGATAGTAAAAATTCATTACAAAATTAATAAAATTAAATTATAATAGCAATACATTTGTATGGTGCAATATATAATTTAATAATTCGGTAAACAGATTAATTGACCAATTAGTCAATATTGTTAACTTATTATTTAATTTTTTAAGTTCTATTTTTTCAAGGATTTTTCATTTTAATGTTGAATGTATATAAAAATGTCCGTAGCGACATCGTGAATTTTTGTTCCTTATTGATTATGCATTGTCGTTTTAAGTGTATGAAAATCTAAAACACTTTGTTGTGATCAAATATGATAATTTCAATTAATTATTGGAAAATTGAGGCGTAGAGAAGATTTGATTTTTACTTGGATAAAAAGTGGATACATCTCTTTGAATAGATTGTAAAGATATTTTTATTACATAGTCATAACATCACATAAAACGATTAGTATTAGAATAAATGTCCATATTACATACATCTATCGACACCTATTCGATCATTTATAATTTATGATGGATAACTTCAGTTTTACTCAATATATTCTAACTCTGTGTTTATTACTCTTAAGTTGGGTTCAACGTGGGTATCACCTCAATGCAACGGTGAAGAAATTAAATTATTCATATAACTCTTGTTAGGCACCTGTAACACGATCGTATTTTCGTATAATACCTTCAAAGTAGTATCATTCTTGTATGAACATTGAATCTTGAATATATTGTCTAGAGAGTTAAGTTAAATTAATTTTACCGGTTAAGGATGATAACTTTAATAAATAGATAAAAAGTGAAATGCAAAAGAACATATCCAGGTGTAATGGAGTGAAAGGTTAGATCTTTTGCGCCTGGACGCTGTGAGTTCATTGTCTGTTTAAATACAATAATAAAATGTCTTGATCTAATTGAAGAGTGAGTTTGCAAAGAAACCTGAGTCAAAATTTATGAATTTCAAAGTAAGAATGCCACTGTAATCACAATTAAAAGCTGCATAGCCAGCAATAATGTTTCCTTAAAATGCTCTTGAAAATCAGAATGTTGATGAAGGCAAATAATCAAAGAGGAGATAAGTAATCTGATTGCATGAATCGAGTCTAAAATCACTTTGACATGTCATATAAAAAAAATCGTTGATTTGGTAAAAACGGACAAAACGTAAATATTATTTGCAGATTAATATAAAGCGCAGATATTTTTTTTACTTAGGTCACTTTGAAAAATCACTCTTTAATAAAAAAAAAATCTATTATTTTTAAAGATTGAAAATCATCTAATGAATTATTTAACAATCTTTATATCAAAATATATTGATAAATCAAACCTTTATGAAAACGGTTGCGAAAATGAGTGCATTATTACAGTTGGCGTATTTTACATAGATTCTGAATGAAAAATCGACCGTGAATCGGAGGCCTAAAAAGAAATACCGTTGCGTAAGCCAGTTTCTCCGCCAAAGTTATTCCGTATTGAGTAGTTAATATTTCTTGTCTTGTCTGATCTGATCAGAAGGCCAGAAGAATCTTGGCTAACTAACTTACTAGGTACTAGGAACACCTTCGTGACTGCTTGGACCGAATTGAACAATCGAAAGTTATCAGCTAACTGAGGTCACAACTCGCGATAATATTTACCAACTCCAGCAACATTTTGCAGAGACAATTACTACAATTGTTCTTAGAGCAATCACATAAATTTTTATTAATTGTTTATTTCAGAAATGCCTTATGTTCTTAATTTTATTTAACTCATTGTCACTCATGTTTTTTTTTTCTGTTTTCAGGATAACCTTTTTTCCTGTCCAAATGGTAAGTTTCGTTTTTCCCATGCGGGTTGTAAATCACAAATATATCGTTAAAATATTGAGGCCACTAACATTATGATTAATAATAAATTCATTGATGCAATGTA
>NW_028279092.1:0-40122 GCF_059751315.1 Micrasema longulum
TGGAGTACCCCAGCATTCGTAAAAAAATATTTATAATACAATAATAATGTATACTTCCTATGTTATTTTAACGTTCTGTCTGGATTTCTTTGACCGTACGAATGGATCTATGGCTTATGTATCATCTATAGACAACTACGCATTTAGCATCTCAATATAAAGTGAATAAATAAATAAATATATATTATAGTTTCAACACACTTGCTCAGCTAAGGACAAAGAAAGTTTAAAAAGGCTTTAATTAACGGTTTTAATTTTTTCACAAGAAAATAAGTTTTTTATTATGACCGATAAAACCATTACATTAGTAGTAGAACCGTTCATAGTGGCTCTTACAGAGCTTAATGTCTTGATTCTATATCCAATGTTCTATTGTGTTTTCGGTTTTCATTGATTTAGCCGGTATCATGGATCAAAGGTAAATAAAATTAAATAAACTTTTTTAACTGACGTATGTATTTCGTTTGATATAATGTTCTTTGTAAAGATACGTAGCTCGTCAGCGCTAAAGTCTAACCTTAATGTGCGCGCTCAGCGGTCAGGGTCTTTATTGTCTATAAAATTACGCATAAACAAATATGAAAATAGGACTACTAAAGAAAAATCGAAATAGAAAATCCAAATCAGAATATCCGTCAAGGAAAAAACTTAAGTTTAATAACAATAATAAGAAATTACATGTTTGTTCTTAAAACAACCAAATTAAAATAATTATTGAATTCTACCGACGCAGATCGATTACGTAAAACTCATGTTAGTTTACAACATAAATGTTTAGTACGTTAATACATAATCGTTGTCAACATTTACCACATTGCTGAGTTTCATTATGATCTTCTCACCGAAAAATTTGTAATTAGTCGGTAATTAATAGAAAAATTATGCAATATTAAATGTGTTCTTAGAATGGTTAGCGAATACATCTTTTTTGCATATAAATAATACGCCTAAATTTCAAAATTATGCGTCAAAGTAATCACGAATTAACCGGGTTGTGGTCCTGTGGCTAGTGTCTCGGACTCACGGACCAAAGGTCTGTGGTTCGAATCCCACTATACCCCAACTTGATTACTATTTTCTAATAGTGAGTTATTTACAACTCGTTGAAAATGGCCCTCAAAATTAAATATTCGGGTAAATCATAAGAACGCAAATATTTATTTTTTCTTTAAAAACAAAAAAAGGGTCTTTCTTTCCTACAAAATATTTTATAGCTCTTGGAATGACACATACAGCATAGACTATTAATTTGTTTGAATTCACGTAAAAAGAATATACTGACAATGAAATATCCTAAGAATCATTAAATTTTATTACTGGGCTTAAAAAGTCTAAACGAGAACGCTTCTATTAATCATTTATTTATTTATTATTTATTTCTTTCATATTTCACCAGAATACAGTAAACAGGTACTTGAATTGACGATGTATGACTCGAAATACATTTAAAAACAAATTTTGTTTGGTTTATTTATTGTTTACACAATGACTAGTTTTAAAATTGCATGTACAAAAAAATATTTGATTGAAATTCAAAAAAAATATTTTAGCAATTTGAACATCCCTATGCCGTTATATTGGGACAAAATATCAAACCAGGAACTCTTGAGCAATAGTTCGACATAATTGAGGTATAATACTCTTGAATATTATTTGAAAATAAAATTTCGCTTTTAGCAATCTTCTTAAGTTTACAAAACAATAAACATATTTTTTGGCATACAAAATCTTCGTTATCAATTATTTTTAGGTATTATCAACATATTCATTAAATATTGCTTTTTACAATCGAGGACCAAGTTATATTTTAGCATTAAGAAGATAAAACTATTATTGCATTATTACGTGTTTGTATGCAGCGTGTAAATTGAAAAAAGTATCAAAATTTTAATTAATTTGCTAATGACATAATTTCACAACAATTATTACTTCCTTATTAATTTAAACAATGAAAAACGTACTTACTCTATAATTCAACATATGTGGGTATACCATTTTAGTAATGGAATATTAAGTAGTTTGACCAAGTAATTAGATGTATAATAGGTACATTTGAATTATCAGTATGTAAAAATTTGGTTTACATATTATAATAATACTTACGTAATAATCGATTTAATATTTCAAGTACTTATTATGTTATTTTATTTAAGGTCTTAAAAAATAAAGAACTCCCCCAAATCTGGATCTGATCAAAATTCCAGTTATTTTTTCCTACCGATAGTACGTTTCTACATCTAATTTCAGTTACTACATATTGAGAGAAACATTTAAATTTTGTGACTTTTGTCATCAGTCGCAGTCAATCCTGGTAGAAAAGAGAGCGAACCTCAGACCTCAAATACAATTTACACAGTACTACCATGGGTCTATAACCTGGACATTAAAGCCAGCACATAGAGAGAAAATGGTGTAAAAAAAAACACCTTTCATAAAAACCAATATATTCAATATCGACATAGTCGGAAATCAAACCCGGGTCCTTATCTAACCTAACTACCACGATACACCACTGAGACATAGAAAGTATTCATTATTGTCATTATAACCTTGTTCTTACTTGGTGTTCTTACAGAACCTTCTTTTTCATCAATATTTTATGTCAACCTTCCAGAATTGAATCTGGGACGTCAAGCATGGTAGGCGAATGCGTCAACCACTATACTTCGTGGCAAACTTATCTTCAATTGATTTCCTTATTCAGGATTTTTACCCGAGTGTAGCCAACGAGTCGAAAGCACTCGCCTTGGATTCTGGTTCTTTTCCACCCACAAAACTGTATTTTTAATCCGCCTGGACACAAAGAAAGCATTATTTACTTAAAAACTAAACAAGCTTTAAATTAGATCAACACTATTGTGATATATCTTTAATTACGATATTACAACCTATATTTAACGTATATTTGAACAATTTTACCAACAATAAGCAGTGCGATAATTTATCATTTTGATGAATTGCATTTTAAGTTACATATAAACCCATTAATAATAATATGACACTATAAATTAAATTTGATAATAAAATAGTTAGTGGTGTACGACTTATTTATAGTAATATTTAGTTTTATAAATATTAAATTCAATTTCAATACGAATGTAAGGGGAAGCTTTGCCAAATTAGTTATTATTTATTGGATGTCTTGTTGGTATTTGTGTAATAAAATTATAGATTACGACTAGTGGAATAAATAATAACAAAATAAACAGTGTCGAAAATCTATTTAAATAAATGAATAAAAAAAATTGTTGCGACTGAGAGGGAAAACCATTTTTGAGAAGGGAATATTGATGTCTAGGCATTTACCGGGCTTATGACCTGTCATTGACTGGTTTGAGTGGCCACTTTACACACTTTAAACCAGCCAATGACAGGTCAAAAGGCCTGTAAGTGCTTAGACTTCCACATTCCTTTCTTTAAAAAGTTTTTCCTTTCTGTTGCAAACAATTGAGATCTAAATAACTCCCTAGGGATGAATCCAGCCTGTATTTACATATATACAAACCTGTATACAAACATTTGAACGTACTCAAAACATTGTAATTTTTTTTTATTGATTTTGTTTAGATATTTTTTCGGGGTTTCATAATACACGATTTAAATGTTTATGGAAATTGATCGTATGTTAGATGGTTGATGGAAAATTCAATATTTTTTTTTACGGTGTATTATGTGAGAAAATTAAAGAGTACAACTTTTAAAAATCAAATAAAATATTTATTTAACGTTTGTTTTATGCATGGTATATACACTTAAAATATTGAATACATGGTATAGATTAGTCTTTCTTTTTAGTGGGCGGCAATGCCCTCTTGTGGCGCTGAAGGCCCGGGGGGCGATAGAAGGCCAGAGAAAATTGAGGGATGTTGAGGCGGTCTATGAATATATATAAAGGTATAAAAAAGTTTAAAATTGGTCCCGGCCGGTGTGGTATTTTATCATTTTTTAAACTTCTGGGAGACCCTAGAACTTTTTTTATTCTCAAGATGAGAAATATGTTTTTTTTGTTTCAGTGCTGCAGAACAGGGTTTATTTGATATTTTACAATACATACTACAATTTGTTACCTACTAAGACTTTTCAGTGGGGCTCATTTTTTTTCGTGACAAGTTTATTTTACATAATTTTATTTATATTATACAAATTTATTTATTAACAGGTACTATAATGTATTTAGAAGATATTTTGTCGTTTGAAGATCTTTTGTATTAATGATGGTTTGTGGAAGATCATTGAACAACTTTGAAATAACGCAATTTAATGTTCGTTCTCTGAAGTAATTTTAAATTCGAGAAACGACCAGGAAGCCCTTAGTTTTTGATCTAGTGTTGTGAGTGTGATTTGAGAACTTATGCTATAGACCCACGTAGTCTGTTGTCAAAAGGGTTTCTCCTCCTGTGAGGTAGATGTACAGCGGTCCTTCTATCTTTTGGGAGGTTTTCCACGTGTATGGGTTCCGTAGGCTGATTATGCAGTGCAATAAAAGGCAGTCTAGTGTTTTCATTCTTTGGACATGACAGTACCAGTGCCTCTTTTGCTGCAGACTCCATCTTACGATGTCCTCAGCCTCACATACCTCTGTTTTTTTGGTGTTCTTCAAACGATCTATTGTAGGTTTGCCTGTTGAAAATTAAAAATATTAAAAACGTGTTTTCAATAAATATTTTTATTTCAACGTTTAGATAAGTTTTGTTTAAAGTTCCACAAAACGGATAAAGTAGCGAAATTGCCAACGATTTTGCACTCCCACACAGTAAAATACGACACGTGTCAACTTTAATGGGAAAATACATCCCAGAGAATTTAAGATAGAATGATAGTTGGTCTAAGGCGAGATTACGAAAAAAAATCTTAGCATGAGGCAGATCTGACAATAATAGACGATGTTAAATAGAATCTACATGTTAATCTATGTATGATGCTGACATCATCTGTAGATAATATTTTATACTGATTACATAGGACTATTAAATAAACTTAATCGGGTGTATTAACTAATTTGGTACGAACGTTCCCATTAGGAATACGTGACTTTGTATCTCCGATTTTTTTAAACATTTTTTTGGTTATCTTACCCGATTTCAGACAATTCTGGATATTTTTTGACGTCAAAATTATACATTATATGACTTTATCAGTTGTAATGCAAAAGAAGTGGATTTGTTGTATTCTCGGACCGATAAATTTGCAATTGTATAGTAGAAACTGCGAATACTATTATTTTCTTATGGGATTCTACGATAACATGCCTTTTTGATTGAAGTACGATTATAAATGTGAGAAAAGTAAGATTTTTGTATATTTTTTTATAATTTATCTACACGTTCTGTTTTTAAATGAAAACATTGGTTCAATCATGAAAATAAAAACCGTGTTTAAAAAAAACTATAGATATTACGTATTTGAATTGTATTTTTAGATTGAAATACGCTATAATAAAGATGCTTCCTTTTGTAGAATTATTTAAAAAAAACAACAAATTAATAGAATTACCAAAGAATTAAGAATGGTCCAGAAACCACATACAGAAAGCGACTAATCTACTCTTAAAATAGTAGTTTTACGTTTTGACCCATTAGTTTCTTTGAAGATGTCGCTCGGTACGCAACTCCCGATTTGAATCCAACTATGCCGTGTTGTGTCGTTTTAAAATGTAAGTAGCAAATGCATTACTAAAAAATTGAATTATTTTCCCATTTGTCAGATTGTCGAGGAAAAGAAAATGGACATTTTGTTAGTGTTGCCAGGGTAGTAATTTTTTTTACCCTACTTTGCTCATCTAATAAAAGAACTAATGAAAATTGGACCTCGGATTAAACAACGCCATGCGTGGTGGACATTTGACCGACATTATCTTTAAAACATCAAATATTATTTAACGTGATATAAAAATATCCGTTTCATGTAAAATAAAATTTGTTTCATATTTAAAGTTCAAATTCATTTACTCTTATTAAATAACCCTTTATTTGTCTACTATGTTGTGTCAATAAATGTTTCTGCGTGCACAATAAAATTTTAAAGAAATTAAAAATAGCTTTTTTTTGTGATTATATTTTTCCCGTTTGGCAATATTACGTGACGACTTCACGAATGCGCGCGGCGAAAGTGGAACAAAGTGGGGGGATTTTTGGACACAGTCCAATGTATTCAAATATGATTCTACGCTCCTTCTGGATTATTCTTAATTATATGAGAATTGCTTTGGAACTTAGAGGGTTAAACAGTTTAAAAATAATATGTGATCAATTGCTCGTAGCAGAAAAGTGTGACGTTAGTTTAGGTTAGATACAATTCAATGCGCACCTTCTCTAGCCACCCTCAAGAAACGCCTAAAGCATTTGTATGTTTCTTTAGAATCCTGACCTCCCCGTATATAATTGTTATTAAAAAACTACATATTTTATTCCTTTTCTTTCCTTGGTTCCTCTTTCTCTCTCCTTTTTAACTGATTATCTGATTCTACATTCCTCATCCTTTGATATGTATAACGTAATGTACTTTTATTTAAGTTAATATGTGCAAGCGTTATTTCCCATTAAAAAAACTGTTGTTATTTTTAATTAATTAGGTTTTTTTTCATGTATGCCTCTTTTGATATATATTTTCGTTTTTTTGAAAAAAGTTTTGACCAACTATTCTTTTAACAAGTCTTTTTTTTTAATGGCTGGAAGATATTGCTTTAAACAATGGAAGAATTGATTATTTTTACTTCAAGATTTAAACAAATAAACAAAACGATTATTGAAATAGTTACTTAATTATTGTTTTTAAAAAATCATTTATCTAATTAATAACTTAGTTAATATAATCAAAACGGATTAATTACTTATTTATTTTTGTGTCAATGATTTAAAGAGTGATTCTTTGACACGCATTGGTATCTAAATTTTCTGCGTTGTATTTTAATGAAATGCGTAGAAAAATTATCTGTTTTGCCAGCAGTATTGCTAAAATCTTAATTCACGATGTATTTTTCCAACATACTAGAATTATCAAGAACGATAGAATTCTCCGTAAAATAATAATTATTTTAATGAGGAATTGCTTAAGCCATTTGAAATTTTGCATTTAGTCAATTTGCCTGGTTTTTTGTATTAATTAAGAATAAAGTCCTAATATTTTTCTAATAAGATGAAAGTTTAATAATAAGATAGTGTGTGGTAATTTAATCGGGAACCGAAAATATTTTTATTTAGAAAATAATCACATCAATAAAAATTCCAAGATCAAGCAAGGTTATTTGAATTTACAGTAAAAATGTGTATATTTTTAATTTTTTTGCTATCGTTACCTTTTAGTTTTATTGTTTCGGTAACATATAAAATAATGTTTTATTGAAAGAATTATCTAATGGTATATATTTTTTATAATATTGCATAACTTTTGTTCCAGTAAAGGAAAAAAAATAATGTATGAAGCCTATGTAAAAACCAAAATATGTTATATGCAACGACTATGGGGAACAGGAAATTAAAATGACATAAACAGACTACAAAGACAGCAAAATAAAATGTTATAGTTAGTATATTACCTACCCTATGTAACAGCAACTAAAGAACTTTGAGAACAAACTAAACAATTAAATGTAACTGAACTCTTCAAACTAGAATCTTTAAAATGTATTCATAAATTAGCCACTGATGTAATTGTAGATGAAGAATTAAAACTTGAAAAAAAACTGTAGTAAACATGAACACAATACGAGAATATCAGAAAAATATCACAAACAACCTTTTAAAACGAGAAAAGGACAATCGAGACTAATAAACCATGGACTGAAATTATACAATAAACTTACAGACAAAACTAAACAAAAGACTCAGACAACCTTTACAAAAGATGTTAAAAATATTATTATTAACAGTAGAATGTGAATTTTAAAAGTAAAAATATTTTGTTAAATGTATGTAACCTGTAAGGGTTTATCAACGAAAAATAAAAAAAGTGTTTTTTTAACAATAAAAACATCATTTATTTAATGGACGGGATTTTTGCCTTGTACTATATAACATCTAGGCGCCGATTACAATAGGGAAATATATATATATTTCTAAATTTTAAATCAATGCAATTTGCTGGGACGTATTTTTTAATAATTTATTTTTTAGTGTAATGTATGAAAATATTTCTCCACAATGTCCATATTGCTTTTGAAAATACAATTATTAAAAAAAAAAAATCATTTAATTTTATCGGAATTCTTGATAAGTGATATTTCCCTATTGTAAGTTAACTTTTCTTAAATTGTCCGTAATATAAAAGCAAATTTTCATTATTATTTATGTTATCATCATGTTGTTTGTTAAACCCATAAAAATTTATATGTGTAAAAATAAGGTATTCATGTAATTATTTTATTGAAACGTCTTCTTTCACTAGAAACTCAATTTTTTTTTCAATTTTATTTTATAGGCAGTTAAAGAAAACTTTGTTTTAGCTTTCCAATGTAATTGGAACACCGGTCAGAAAATAATTTTAAGAAAAAATGCCCGTAATTAAACAATATTTTTTGTAGACCAATTCTGGATTTTATTTTGCATTTCTGTATTCACAACAGTTTTATTTCTTCATAAACTAGAAAATAATCTGGTTTATTTGTTAGTTTTCATAACTTTTAGGCTTAAAAAACGTCACTGTATTTACAAATTTACAATTACAATTTCGTTTTTTTTTTTACTATTTCCAGAATTTTGAAAAATCGTGTGTCAAAATTGGGTTTCATTTTTTCAAGAAAATGTCTAAATTCTAAATAATTGTGTTTAATTCAATAAAAGAAACATGTTTAAAAAAAAAAAATTTACATACTTTCTTTTTTGTACTCAAAATAAACAAGATTTTTTTATATAAGACCAGTGTTATGCATTTTATATATACTCTTATGGTACATTTTTAAAACATTCTGTTGTCTAGCGAGTTATGATTCGGAATAACGATCCATTGCATAAATATTGTAATAAAAAAAAACAGTCAGCAGATGTCGCCTATAAAAAGACGTCAAATAATGTGATAGGACGCTAGATATATGTAACTTCTGAGTGCAAATGTGAAAATCACAAATATAAGGCAGAATGATGAATGTTACTCAAAGTATAAAATAATCTCTTAAACCAGCCAATGACAGGTTTAAGGCATTAAAATGCTGTTATTTCCACGCGCCACAATAATTCCAGCACCTCGGTTGAAATATCTATGAAATAATTATTTCATTCGTCTTTGTTGAAATAATGGTCTCTTTTCCAAACGAATACACCTAAACTGACTATTTTACACAGGTGCGTTCTATTTTAAGGTAGTCAAATGACAATGCAATGCAATCAGTCAATGAAATCAATACAAGTATTAGTACGATTGTAATAATCGCTATATGTATGTCATTGTAATGTCCTTAATATTTGAACTTTGTCTAATTTTTATGCATTTTTTTATTTATTTATAATTTTGAAAAATCCATTAGGGTTAAATAATAAACATTATAAGGGCTTGTCATGTAATGTCTCGTCTGGATAGTGCAGTCATCATGTGATTTTTCAGGTTAGTTTTAAATATGTCTCAAATGTAATTTTTCAAATAGTAAGGTACGCCGTTGTAGTATTTAAGTCCAGTGTATAATATTTTTTACTGTCCGGCATTTGTCTTTGTTTTTTTAATTCAGTAGTGCTGTTGTCTGTTATGATGTTTGTTTATGTTAACATTTTTAGTTAATATTATGTCATCGTCTTGCATTTTTCCCAGTGAAATTTTGTTTTGCCTTGTCAGTAAACTGGTGTGTTTTTTTACAGTTCAGTCGTAGGGGTCAGGATAGTTTAATTGTGTAAAAGTTTTATTATTTAATTTTATTGTCTTTGTATTCTTCTTATTTATGTCTTGTTAACGGTTCCCCAGAAGGCGATAATGTAGCTCAATTTATTTTTAACATAAGTTTAGTAAATTATGATTTTTTTGGTACGAGGTCTTTAATTTTGTTGAAGAGTCTATGCAATAAGTACGTCTAAGTTTTTCGTCCATTTTAATTGTCAGTCTATGGTGAGTCCTAGGTACGTTACGTGTTTTTTAAGAGTTTTGCTGTTTATTTTCACGTTCATGTTATGGTTCTTTTTTTGTATCTCAAAGTGTTTTTTTGCATTTTTCGGCATTTAGTATTGTGTAGTTTTGTTTGTCCTTCTAATAGTTTTTGTACGTCTTTGTTGATGTGTTAAATCATTTCAGTTTCGTTTTTGTTTTTCATATAAGAGTCCTAAGTCGTCCGCATAAATTGTATTTTTCCCGTTATGTCACTGTGCATAATGTCATTTATGTATATTATATAAAACAGTGGTCCCAAAAGAGAACCCTGAGGTAACCCGAACTTTATTGCTGATATTTCACTTTTATCTCCTCTGATAATTTTGGAATATTTTAAGCGCTTGTCCTTTAACTCATGCATGTTTTAATTGATTATGAAGAGTACCTGCGTAGACAGTGTCAAATGCCATCTTAAAACCAAGTACGAGTGTAAGTGATTGTATTCAGGTAGATACTGACGTCATTGCTGTGGACGTACACTTTTTTTTTAGAATCGGTTTTGTTCTTTGGCAATGTAATTAAGGTTTTCTTGGTGTTGGTACAATCAATTATGTACGACCTTTTAAAATATCTAACTTGAAACAGTTAAGTTTACAATGGGTCTGTAGTAACAAGCTAAGTTTTGTCCCCAGTGTAACAAGAGTGTTTGCTTTCAAATTATCTGTTTCATGCCGTTTCCTGTGACATATCACAAACTGTTGCATTTTGTCGCGTATATCATAGGGATTAAGTAGTCATAGATAGCATTATTTTACAATCTTGACGTGTTAATTATTTGGATTAGTTCTGATTCGAAGAAAACTCATTACTTAGTTGAAATATATTTTTTTAATGTTTTATTTCATTTTTTATACAGACAACCTTTATAATATTAATTAAATTTACAACGATTTCATAACGGTCAATGATCTTGCAAGTACATTGTGCCAAAGTACACAAAACGCATACGCTCGAACCAAAAACATATATATAGAAGGCAAAAAAATATTATTCTATAATGAATTGTGTATACGTTCGAAGACCTCACACACAAGTGGATCAAAATTGGTTTTAAAGTAAATATTTACATGAAATTCATGTCCAATAGTGTATGTATGCATTAAGTACTGTTCAACCCACTTGTGGTTGAACACATTGCCTTATTAAGCTTTTAGGTGATATTTTAATAAAAGTATTGGTATTTTTAACACTATTTTTATGTAGATACGTGTCAGGTATCTACATAAAAATACTCGATGTTTTAATGTAATTAGGAAAACAAATTTATGCATTTACAACCGATACGATTGTTAATTTTTATCTCAATTCTAATCAGTAATAAATAATATTAATTATTAGGTAAAAAGTCGAACACCTACGGTTTTTTTCCATTCGTAGTTACCCACACGTATAAAAATTATTATATGTAAACACAGTTGTTGTCAAGTGTTAAGACTGTGTAGTTAATAAAAATACGTTAATGTAAAAACACCTGATGAAATAAATGAGTTGCCAAGTAGATTTAATGCCTCTTCACGTCACAAAAAGTAAGATTTATGGTGTTTGATTGCTTCTTAATCGCGACTATTATCCAATTACTTGTCAAAAACTTATTGAATAAAACTATTGATAAGACTTTTTTGATATTGGTTATTGAAATTATACATTTTTTGTTTGCGCTGCAGCAAAATTTTGTAATTTTCCATAAGGATATGTTTTTTACCCGGCACATTTTGTTTATCATCTATAAGTGCTCTGTCAGGTATCCCCAACATTGGCAATCACTCTGGCAAAGTTATCTCTGTCCTGCGCTGCTTGGAAAATTTGCTACATAGTCCTGAAGCCAGTCTAGTCTCGTATATTAAGCAGCCAGAACATTTGCCTACTTCTAGACCCTCGGTGACCCTCATTATTTTCTTTCAAAATTAAATGAAGCAAGGGCTACTTTTCTCCACGCATAGATGCCCTGATACGAAATTTTACGAACTTTTATGGTAGTTAAGAGTTCTCTGTTAGTTCTAGCTCAGCTTATTACTTTTGAATTCGTTATCAGGTCTGTCCGAGATATGTTTAGCATTCTGCGATATAAACACTTCTCAAAAGCCTCCAGCTTGATGATAGTGTTCACCTCTAAGTCTCACAGCCATAAAACAATACAGAACAAACATAACACGTTGCTATTCTTTGAATTATTTTCTTAATAAATGAATGAATTATATTTCAATAATTAACTAGAACCGTTTTTTAAAACTATCGTTTACAAGAAGACAATACAATATTATCCTTTCACAGCACTGGACTTATTGTTCTCGTGTAAATAGACATTTAGAGGACAAGGCAATGGACCAAAACATTGTCGCAGAGATAGACGGGCAGGCTATCTCCTCAAGACAATGGATTATCTTCACCACCGTGCGCGGCTGCATAATCCTCGTGGGAACGGGCACGGGCAGGATAGTAGGACAATAATAGCTACTTGCCTATCGCGTGCGTATCATTTCGGAAAAAAACCTTTTTCATTAATTTGTTTGACATCCAACAATTCCAATACATCTTGGTAGAAGATAAATCATTTCCCAAACGTGTTGCGTCATGTATTCATTTTCACAGAATTCTGCGCGTGAACTATGGTAGAATAGTAGTTGTACTGTCCCATTGTACAATCCAGCTTAGTCAAAGCTGTCCACGTAGCTAGGACAAGACAATATTGTTATGTCTATTGAATTTTTCTCTCGCAAACCCAGCTTAAGTCTCACAAAGTTTTCGCCGTTAAAATCGATAGATTTTAAAAATAATTGATCACTATTATTACTGTTGAATTTGCAATTTTCAAATATTAAAATTTATTTTGGTATTTTTTTTACACCACAACAGGCCAGAAGGCCCAATTACAGTGGTGTATTACATCACAGAACCCCCAGGATTGAGAAAAATCACATTTAGTTTTTGTGTTCTCACCGGGAATCGAACCTGGAACCTTCCGTGTGTGTCAAGCATCTTGACCACTACACCACGAAAGCCGCTATTTGATTATTAATAAGGTAACAGTTTATTTTATTTTATTTATCAATCGCTTTGCCAATAATACCTAGTGGCATCGACAGATATTTTAATCAAAATAAAGTAATTGGCAGTCAAATCACTTCTGATCTGGATCCGGATAAGGAAATTAGATGCAGAATAGAAATAGCACGATCAGCATTCAATGGCATGAAATCATTCTTCTGCAGTGATAGTCTTAATTTAAAACTGAGACAGAGGATGGTCAAGTGCTATGTGTGGTCAATACTGCTCTACGGGGTTGAAACATGGACTCTCAAGGTGAACTCCATGAACCGATTAGAGGCTTTTGAAATGTGGCTTCACCGGAGAATGCTGAAAATCCCGTGGACAGATTTAGTGACCAACGTGGAGGTGTTGAGACGAGCCAGTGCCGAAAAAGAACTATTGTCCTCAATAAAACAGAGAAAACTCGCATATCTGGGCCATATTATGCGCGGAAGCAAATATACGCTTCTACAGCTTATTATGATGGGAAAGATCGAGGGAAAGCGTGGGGTTGGAAGGCGACAGATGTCCTGGCTGAGAAACATCCGCGACTGGACGGGAGTGCGTGGGGTTGAGGCGCTGTTCCAGTTGGCGCAGGACCGGAATGCCTACTCTAGAGTGATCGCCAACGTCGGGGAGACCTGATATGGCACAGAAAGAAGAAGAAGAAAGTAATTGGGTTACAAGAAAAATGTTAGCTAAAACAACCCATTTTAACAAAAACTTAATGAGACTAATTTTTAATTACATCTTATAAAGATTAACTCGGATTTAAAACTGTCTTTCTTAATAACTGCTAAAACTTATATTATTATGTTTTTTAATTTAATGCCGGATCCAGTCCGAAACGATGATCTTCTCCGACGGATAGAAAAAGATATAGAGGTTCTGAAGACCACGAAGAAAAGAAAGCTTGAGTACTTTGGGCATGTGATGAGAGGCGAAAAATATAAAACTTTACAAGTCATTCTACAGGGAAGGATTGAAGGAAGACACAGTGCAGGTAGAAGGCGCATCTCTTGGCTTAAGAACTTGCGCGACTAGTTCCATTACAGCACTCAGTCCTCGTTCAGGGCAGCTGCAAACAAAGCAAGAATCGCAACGATGATTTCCAACCTTCATTAAGAAGAAGAATAATTTTATGCCTAAAATTTGCAAAATGAACAATACACGTTTTTACGAAATATTTCAACCGTATAAACATAGGATCTAGGTGCAATACAAGTCTAAAAAAACTTAGATCCAACATCGACTCCAATATCATGTTTAGTTTACTAAATGGCTTGATCTATGTAACACCAATACTGGAGCAATTGGCATTCCACGAAATAATGCGCTGTTCTTCTATCAGCACAGCACAAACTATGGCTCTTATGCACCAAAGTCTTGATTGTGTCGCGTTGTAAACTCGAGATAAGATCTCGACTTTTTGGTGTAAG
Source organism: Micrasema longulum (assembly GCF_059751315.1). Lineage (NCBI taxonomy): Eukaryota > Metazoa > Arthropoda > Insecta > Trichoptera > Brachycentridae > Micrasema > Micrasema longulum. Next base: position 14,532 of record NW_028279092.1, read on the forward strand.
TCTTCCTAGATTTAGACAATCACTAAAATAGACCAGATCTTATCTCGGGGTGGTTATTGTTTTTTACTTGCTGTATTTTTTTTTAATGGTGTTATTTTTATTGTACCTGTATCTAAAAATAATACTAACATTTTACTGTGTCTAAATGGACTAAACGAGTCCGTTAATATAATTGAAAAAAACAAATTTTTGCAATTTAATTTCTTACAATATACATATACATACTCGTACCAACATATTACGTATATTACAATATTTGAGTTTGTCCAAGTATTCGTAGACAAAAGACTAGATTTTCCCCCTCGGAAGTCATTTAGATTAACAAATTACAACAGGGATGGAGAATTTCTTAAATAAGGTAATATGAAAGTCTAGGCATTTACAGGACTTGTTACCTGTCATTGGCTGGTTTAAGTGGCCACTTTACACATTGTGTAACATTCACCATTTTGCCTATCTTTAAACATCCATATTTCTTCAATTCTTCCATTTGTTGATTTTAGTGAAGTTAAACAGCTGAAACTTTTATTGTTGTGAAGAGATTCATCTGACTGAATTATTTCACACACTAGGCAACGCTTTAAAACAATTTTCCAATTTTTAAACATCTTCTTGGACCAGTTGGTTTCATTACAATATTTGAGTTTGTCCAAATGTTCGTAGATAAAAGACTGGATTTCACCCCCTCGGGAGTCATTAAGATTAACAAATTACAACATGGAAGAATTGAAGAAATATGAATGTTCAAACACAGGCAAAATGGTGAATGTTACAATGACAGGTCATAAGCCCTGTAAATGCCTAGACTTCTATATTCCCTTATTTAAGGTATTCTCCATCCCTGTTGTAATTTGTTAATATTACGTATACGTTTGAGAATGTTATATACATATTTCATTCGTGCGGTGGTGGTATAGAGATCTACAAAATATATAAACGATATGGCAATGCAGTGTCCTATGTACCATATAATTTTAATTTACCATCCGGATATGAAATAAAATTACTAAAAACAATCAATTAACGTCATTCAGAACAAGCGATAAAAAATGCTTACGTCTTTGACTGAACAATAAGATCTAACATTTTTTATAATTGCTTCAGCTCGTCATGTTAGGTTTTTAATTTGTGCTATGGTAATTTTATTCGTTTTACTCATGTCAATAGTACGTTCCTACGTGGATCATGTAATGATACATCGATAGTTTTATATTCATGTAATTGTAAAATGATACTGTGACGTCAATTTACAATTAATATTCGATTGACACACGATTCACACACATGTTATATTATATTGTAACACGCATTTTTTTGAAAACTGATTGTATAAAATACTAATAAAAATATATTTGTACGAAAATAAAAATATGCTCATACAATTTATTTCAACAATTTTATAAAAACTAAATTCGTAGAAGACTTGTGCGTGGATCCGAAATTCGTCAACGGCGGCGTAAGATTCTAAAATTGCCGGCGCGGCTGCGAAATCAGTAATCGGCGGGGTCATTATGGCTATTTTAAAGTTCTAAACTTTACCTAATTCAATGAATTTACTTAACTCCTTTTTGTTTTCAATTATTAATAAACAGGATACAATAGTTTTCATATTCATTAATAAAGTACGCACAACATGGTCTAATAATATATTTAAAAAAAAAAATAGAATTAAAAAACACTGAACTTCCTCATCATACAATTGATAGTAGCAAAACTTTCTTATAATTTATTTATTCATTAAAAATTAAACTCGTACTCGGGCTGTGCCATACTGTCAACCCATAATAATTAATAATAAAAAAAATAATTGTAAGATAAATTTTATTAAATTATAATGACATGTGTTGCAATAGAATAACAATTCAGAAAAATAAGGTGTAAATAATAAACAATAAAATTATAAAGAAAACAATGTTAAATAATGGTCCAATGTAAATATTAAAATATAAATTATACAAATTGAGATTCTTACATAATCAAATTTACTACATACTATTATCATTAAAAAAAATATTTAAAAAAAAATACAAAAACAAGATTGATATTATATAATTGAGATGTGGTTGCTAGAAATTCACTCTATACCAAAGTAAGAAATGAGAGTAATAAATATTATATATAATATGCCAAATAAATATATATTACACACAGAATATATTAACTGTCTTAAAACGAGGACCTTTACCTAGTTAGGCAGTTTAATACTAAAACAAAAAAGTCGAATCAGTTTTACATGACAGGAATATGTAAATATTTAAAATTTTGTTGCAACAGGGCTTATGACATGTCATTAGCTGGTTCAAGCGGCCACTTCACACACTGTGTAACATTCAACTCTTCTATCTGTTGACTTTTGTGAAGTAAAAGAGCCGGAACCTTTAGCATGTGGCATGTGGGTGAGATTTATCCGGCTGAACCAATTCACCTACTAGGCAACCCTGAAAATTTTATTTTTTATTTTTATACTTCTCCTTATATCAGTTAGTTTAATCAGCAATGTCGTGAGTATGTACAAATGCTTGTAGACAGGCTGGATTTCCTCCCCGCAGAGCTCTCTAGGGAGGAAATACAGCCTGTCTACAAACATTTGGACATACTCTAAACATTGATGATCTCAAGATTATTTTTATGTTAGCTTATGTTTATGCAATGGGATCTTCATTTGAAAAAGCAATCAAATTTTGACGATTAGAATTTTCTTCGAAATCCTTAACAGATCTTATCATAAATATTAGTTTGAACAATAACAATAGGAAGCCACGTTGAATTGAAAAATAATCACGATTATTTGTTTTGAGGATAATTCTCTTAAAAGATAACATTTAAACAAAATATATACGATTTTTTTTTCAGAAAACCGATGGATTTCATTCAAAATTTGATAGTGTTTAGGATTCAATTTTTTTTTGTCAACTGTTTAAATTTTAAAACATTAATTTTGTGACTTATTTTTAGAACAAAAAACATCCCGCAATTTATCCAACGAGCGTTATGCCTATTATTTCCAATGATAAACTATTGTTCTCAACAAAAGGTAATTAATAATAAGCAAATTTTCACGCGTTTTTACTTAAAATATTGAATAGCCAACCTTGATATGGAAAATCCATTGATTGATTTATTTACTTCATTTAATTATTTATTACTTTTATTTCTTCGTTCGCATATTGAACGGCGTGGAAATATTATTTGCTTTAAATTACTTGTGCTGAATTTGCCCTGACCCGATTATTACTAATTCAAAACTTAAATATAACGTCGCAGTCCACCGAGAATCACTCGGAGTTAATATGTGCGATTGAATCGAAATAGATTTACCAGTCTTGATTCTTGAAATAAAGATTAAAAGGACATTAATAAAAGTCCATTACATTTGTCGTAAAGCTATGCTGGTCCCAATTTAAGTGGGGAAAGTAAGATTGATTTAAATATCACTCGTAGATCAGAAATCCATCAACTCGTAAATTTAAGGTACCTATGAGTGATGAGTACTTGCAAAATGATAAATATTCGTCATCATCAAATCCCTATCTGCACCCGATGGTACATAAGGCACTGTATTCTTAAACCAAAAGCTACGTTTCTCGATCGTCTGTTACAAGAAGAAAATGTTATCAGTTCCATGCATCAGATGCCAGACCACGGAAACTGAAATATTCAAGTGTAAAACCACATAAAAAACAAATATTTTAAGTCAACCTTCCCAGGAATCTAACTCGAGACCTCAAGCAAAGTTGGCGAATATGCTGACTTCTCTTGATTTATCTTTTAGGATATTAATAAAATAATCAAAATACGGATTACCTAGCATGGATGTCAAAATGCTGATTGTAAGGGAAATAGAATATGACATCGATTTTCCTACTTTAAAAACTTTAAACACCATAGACAGCTACTTTAAAAGCAGAAGCATCCTTAAGTACCATCAGTAGTTCAGTAGAGTTCAGTTTGGCCATTAATTAAGTGGTTAAAAAAAGTTTAATTTAGTAATAAATGCACATCGAAGTATAACATCGATTTCTTCTGGTAACTCCAAATGATGTAGGAGCTCCCTATTTCAACAAGTGGAATTCCTACAAATACTTAAAATTAATTTGTGCAATAATGTTTTTTTTCATATTTTTTTATATATACAATATATGTATATAGATAAATATATTATTAATTAGATTATTGTGTATCATTACTTTTCTAAAAAGCAAATAATAAGTAAAAAATGTACAAAAATACTACAAAAAACTCAAATAATTATTTTAACTTACTCGTACAGTCAAATGTTGGTCTTTTTTCAAGAAAATACACATTATTACAATATTGATACAAAGTATTAATCATATTTTGTCAGATGTTAGTTTTAATTCTGAATCGAATGCAAGAGTACAGACATAATATTGAACACATATAAAATAATTAACATATTTTATTTTGTTTTTAATGCTTTGAAAAATAAAACCCGTTATTAAGAAGAAAAGAAAATAATTCAACAAAATTAGATAAAATGGTCAAAAATATATTTTTAAAAAAGTAGAAAAATAGAAAAAACAACATAATTAAAATAAAAGAATAGCCATCTAATTTAATAAAGTTCAAACATAAGAAAATATAAATATACATGCATTAATAGTTGGTGCTCATAAATGTAACCAAAACAAGATAAAAAAGAAAACAAAGTAAATATATCTACTGAAATTTTGATAATGCCTTGGAAAGTAAAATAGCTTAATATATTTACATGCCTTTTTTTGTTTGTTTTTTGGCTTTTACATGTATAAAATTTATAAATATAAAGACAGACATGAATTTTATACAGAAGTAGAAAAAAATTAAAATGAATAAAAAAAATATATTTACATGTTAGTAAGAAATATATGGGTTTACATAAAGTACATACATACATACATTGCAGTGGAAAAAACATAACTGAAATTTTCCCCACAAGTTATACTAACTAAAAGAATCTTCAAGTTTAAAAAAAATTCTTTAACAATTTTTTTTCAAAAATATTTACAAAATAGTCTTAAATTAAAGTCCTGTTGAGTTACATACTTACAAATCGTCAGCAGGTTTTTATAAATTGCTTCGATTATTCATACTTAACCTACATTAATATTAGAAGTTAGAAAAATAATATTTAAGAATACACATATAAGTTTATAAAAAATACACAATTTTAATCAACAAAGTCTTATTTCGGTATTTAAATTTAAATTGATACACTGCCTTTTAAAATTTAAAAGTGTTATATTAAATATATCAATATCATTTGCGTATTCATTTCCAAACGCATAAATTCTCCTTATTGGCGAATGTGCACTTCAGTTTGTTATAGATACATTTACATAGACAAGTTTATTAAATCGGGTAACCCGACCAGGCACTCACTAGTTAATTAATTGTAACAGTTGGGAACAGTCAAATATTGAATTTTAAATTTTAAATTGAATAAAACAAATGTTTAGTTTTCTTCTATTTTCTAATATTTGAAAATTTTAATATTTATTTAACTATGTACGAGTAAAATTAATATGTTTAACTGGAATACCTAATTAAAAATTAACAAAACGTCAACATGTATGTTCAACTCTTTCAATATTGTTTATATGCACTTTATAATGTGGTGACCTAATAACCGAGTTTTATTTATGTTGGATACGTTCTAAAGCAACGTATCAAATTGTTATTCCATAGACCGAGTCAAAATCTCTGATCTCGCGCAACATAAATAATTTACCAAATAAGAAACTAAATAATTTGCCAAGCATTACCTATTTAAAATAAAAAATAATTCATACAAGTTATGAAAAGTCCATTGCAGATCATTTTTACTGCTGTGCAGTCATTGGTGTTTCGACTTTTAACGCTGACGGAAAAATAATTACGTCATCATCCAGCCGCTCTCTATAATTTACATCTGATTGGTTTATTTCAGTTGAATGCAAGTCTTACAAAAAAAAACCAACTCACAGCACTAATAAAACGTGTTCATAAGGTGTCAAAGATAGAATTTTGACGTGTATTTTTATAAATAAATCATCTCTCCTTTGAAATAAGAAAATTCACAATGTGTTTTTTATTTATTGGCCCAAGTCTGCATGTTTTTAAGCAATACGTGAGATTTGTCTACTTTTATGTACGAGCAATGGTTAATTTTATCTGTCTACGTCTAAACAATGCATAAAATACTGTTTAAATCAGATTCGTACTAAATTTACCCTGAAGTTTTATTGGATTTATACTTTAGCCGACGTCAATCAAACCGATTTGATGCCAATAGTTCTTAGAAATCTATTGTTAAATTTGAATTTTGGTAAAATAATAATTATTGGTCTAGAAAATCAACATCAAACGTGACCTCACTTGTATTTTATCGTCATTATTCGTAAATTGGTATAGCCTGTTTAGCCATAAATCAAAAATTCTCTAGAAGCAATAAAAACATGTCATGTGTTTTAGTCTACGTAAGTGTGATAAAAAAGTTTATGGTAAAATGAGAGAAACGCCCCTTTAACCAAACCTTGGATGTAATCAATTTATTTAATAATCGTTTTATTTAGGAAATTTATGATTGGTTATAAAATAAATACTGTTTCTTTGGCCTCATATTCCGTATGGAAAAATATGCCTTTCTACAGCTCATAGAGGAAGGGAAGATAAAGGATAGACTGGATATTGGATATGGGACGTAAAAGAGCATCATCCATATAATAGAATACCAGATGCAACAATGCTTATCAGAATTGCCCAGATCGAGAGGAGTTTCAAATTACGGTCGCTATCCTCCGAAGGAGAGGCACGAGAAGACAAACATAACATATTTGTCCAATAAATTAACTTCAAATATCTACGTACTTAGAATAATATGAAAATTCAGATGATAATGGTATTTTTATCGTTTGGTAATCATATTAGAAAGATACTCATAGTGACCGTTATTTCATGGTGCTCATTTTTTTTTAAATTTTCAAAAATATTATCATATTTTTTTGCATCCAAATGCAAACATTTAAGAAATGTGCTCTTTGAAAAAATAACAGTATTATACACTATCTAAAGATAATAAATTAATTTTTGGGACTATTGTAATATTCATCAGATACGTATTATGATATGTACGTACTTGCATTAAAAATATATTTAATTTAAGCCATTAAAAAAAGTGCTCGTTGGTAGAGGTATGCTATAAAAAACACGTAATTTTTTTTATGATAATAAATATATAAATAAAAACGGTTGCTATGTACTAAGCTTTGGACATTCTCACTCGCTTCTAAGGATTGCATCTAATGTGGTTATTTAAAATGATTTAGCTAAATTTTGGCTTAACTCTTAACGAATACCTTTATTTTTATTAATTTGTGTTTATGTGATCCATGAAAGAAAATCATTTAAAATACCGCGTAGAGAGACGAGATTTTATTTTTAAAATACTAAAATGTTGTAGATATTCACGATGGAAATATTTTTTTTAATTTTTTAAAATATTTGTTGAAGGATAATTATAAATGTTGTAAAACAATAAAAAAATTTAAGGTTTATTTGAATTCCGATAAGACATGAGAGTAGATATCCTATGATTTTTCCCGCAAAACTGTTATGTTGTGCTGCTGAAACGATATTTGGAGTTATTTTACTTCTAATCCAAAACACAATTAAAATTGAAATAATTTCGTTTGATTGCAACTTTTAATTAATGGCACCTAGGAAGCTGAAACATAGCTCACATAAAAAAAGATGCTGTAATAAAGCTGAATTGCATAATACTTTTTAACATGTTCCATCTTTATAACGTTGCTTCGCAAAGGGTTTAAGTAAATAAAAATACACAAATGATACAGCAATTTCGTAACTGGGAGTAGACGTTCTGGACACGTGGACCAAATGCATGCTGGCTATGACGTCAATACAGTTTATATTTACACGTGAAATGGAGAAATTATAGCTCGAGAGATTTTTCCTCGCTGGCCCCTCTTTCAAAGTTTAGCAACATTTATTATGAAATCAAAAGCAATCCCGATACACGGTACATTAAATGAAATCATATTTTTATGTTGTAACCGCCATTTGCTCGGGAAACCATGACACAGTGACACATTTTCTCGATTCCGTTTGATAAATTAATGTCTCAAATATAGAACTGGTTTGCTGGGTACAGTGAAATCCCTTTTCAGATAAGTGACATATGGCAGATGTACTGAGAAATGCAAGGCTGTGGTAATTATAAAACACTCAGAAGGTTTTCCAGACAAATTTAGTTTTGTACATGTGACACAACTTAAGTCAATCTCTTTTGACAGTTCGAAACTTGTTCAATACGGAGATTAAATATACCACTAGCCCACTATCAAAATGAATAAGGTATTTAACTAATATCCTAAATTTGTTAAGTACATGCATAGTAATATATGCATTTCAGAAATTTTGAGGCAGTTACAATTATTGCAGTATTGACAATAACTTGCAAGTGAAAAAGACATTTATGCTCAAACTTGCATTATAATTTATATTGCATACGTAAAAAGAATAAAAATAATTCAGTTTGTCAGATGAGTAAATTATCACATTTTCTACAATGAATGATTTTAGTTTTTCAAAAAATAAATAACCTATATTTTTAAGTGTGTTTTATTTAATGTGATACAAAATTGTGAAGCTTTTCGTTAAAAACTGAATATTGATGTTTAAACGTGATTAATTTATTTTGAAGATGAACTGCTGGTCACATTAAAAAAGTCTAAAAAATTTTATGCTCTACCTATTTTAATTTAATACAAAATCAGGTTTTCTAATTAAATTATTAATACTGAGAAAAGGGCTGTTTGGATACATTAAATTGAAACATGAATGTAAATGTAATAGAACTGACTGAGCCTTTCTTTGAGTCTGCATGTATGACATAAAGCTTGCTCTCTAGTATGTTTATACTTCACGAAATTCACATTATATTAACATACAAAGAAAGTGCACTCACCGCCATATTTTGTAACCAGAAAGTTTTTACGATTGCTAAGTTATTGTTCTGTGTAAAACCTATGATGTTAAAGAAACAATTGTTTAATCACTTCGCAGCGTGTATTTCTACGTCAAAACAAATGTTTTTGAATAAATACGTGTAAATCACTAAACTCTTGTCAAATATTTAAACGGCTGACAAGTCTTAGGATATTCATTCAACAACAACTTGATATATTATGGTCTATAAACAAGATTAAGAAATGGCTTAGAAAGATTTTTAGTCATCTTGCCGTTGCTGGGGGCATTCGCTTGCGTCAAAACCTTAAAACTTACGTTCATAATAGATAACAGTACATTTAAACAAATATTGTTTAACAAATTAGTAAAAAATAACATTATATTTTGGATGTTTGTAGTTCTAACTTTATAGTTCATTTATTGCACAACCAACTAGTTTCAGTAACTCACGTTGTCCTCTTTAGGGTTATATAATAACTAATTATACATACGTAAAAGAAACAGTTAACAATGGGTGTCGATAAGGAAAGAGGAGGGGGTCGAAGCTAGTCGGTTTTGACAGTAAAAAATGAAGTGATTCATTAAACAAAGTAATTTTATTTATTCCTTTAAAACAAAATAACATTCTTCATAATTTATTTATTACTAAATTTTGTGGTCAAAAATAACATTTGCGCGTGTTTTGTACTAAAGATAGATATACAATTATGTAAGCTGAAGTATGGAAATAATACTTTGTACGTTAATGTATTCTCTAAGATTGAAAATATATTAAAGGAAGAAATAAAGGGTATAATCTTTATAAAAGAAATAATAGACGAGTGACTTAAATCCACAAATTTGGAATAACCAGTGATCGGTTTAATCGCTTTCGCGACATTTTTAAAACTGGTGACATCTATAATAAATTACTATGAACTTTTACCGAAAATTTTTAATTGAAAATTAATAAATAGTTTTTTCTACTATCGTAAATAAATATATTTTGGAGAAAAGATGGGTACAAATGAAGCTATAAGCAAACATTTCAGTTGTATTGATATTATGAAGAAATTGTTTCAATTCACTTAAACACTTGCAAAATTTCTTAAATGTACGTACCAGCTGCATTAATCAGAAATTCACTTCAAATACATACTTGAAAATAGCATAGAGTGCATTTCATTAAACCACATTTTCTTTTGAGCACACAAGTTAAGTTTAGTATTTAAAATGCATATGTATGCTTTTTAACTAAAACAAATAAATATTAAAAATATTGTCAGGTACAAGAGTGAATAAACAATGAAAATTCATTAAAAAGACAAAAGAATAGCACTTACAAGAACAAACCACCTTCCGTCAATGCCACAGAAGTTTTTTTTTTATGTAGCGTTCTGGGCTGCTATTCCAAATGCTCTCGCAGCCGTATAAAAAGCTTTTATAGCGCGTATTTACTTACAAAACACGCACTATAAAAGTGTTTTCTACGGCGGCGAGAACGTTCGGAATAGCAGCGCTGGCAGCCTAATATACGGGTAACCCTTGTTGATCGCGGGGGATACGTTCTGAACATGGCGGAGATAAGCGAAATTTTGCGATGAACATGGGATTTTTTACGGAACTCAGATAATTTTCAGCTGATTCTGTGTCTGCATCTGCACTAGCCGATTTGTCTATCATTTTAAGGCAATGCAAGTTTGATTGTTTTTCAAACCGACTTAACCAACCTTTGCTAGCTCTAAAAACGTCTTCTACTCCATTTTGGGGATTTAAGTGATCTCGAAAAATTTTAATATTGTTTTTTTGTTGCACAACTGATCGCACTGTAGACTCAGGAAATTTAAAATCCCTACTTACAACGCCAATTGAACCACCATTTTCTATCATTTTGACTATTTTTAGTTTCTTTTCTTAAGTCACAACATTGCGAAAATCGTATCGTGTTAAAACGAATCCGCACTCGCTGAGGTCGCAATTAACGGAGAATACCTGTACTCGTGAAAAATAATGAACTTTTATTTAAAATCTACATAAAAATATAAATTGTTCACCAATTATAATAAAATTCAATTTATAATTTAGAATTAGAAGTAAGACGATCTGACTTTTCTTATGTATGGGCACTAAAGCAGCCGTTTTTTGCACATAATAGATATTTACCAATGGCGTATCCCCCCTATTGTTTTGATTTTTGATAAATTGTTTCCTACTTAAGCTAGGACCATCTAAAAACTCAAAAATTAACCAATTTTATATGTTGTCTTTGAACGTACGGTATACAAATATGAAATAATATTTTTTTGAAAACGGAAAATGTACTGATACAGAAAATTTATTCTGATACTCTTCCTTAAAAAAAACCAAATCGCTTAAGTTTTGGGGTTATTCATCAAAATTCCCAGACACTGACTATCCTCGCCAATTCTATTGAGACAAAAAACGCCAATAGTTTGATGTACGGTTTGGTTTTCAAAAAACTGCTAAACATCGGGCGATTTTCAAAAACGGTATCGATTTAATAGATGTTTTCCTTTAACAATTCACAAAAGTGAATGATTCAATATTATTCATTGAATACATCATAATATGATTGTTCGTTGACGCTTCCAATTAGACTGTTATTAAGTATTGATAAAATCAATTAAGATACTTTGAACCTAAAAGCTATTGGTTTATCGGTTTGCGAAATATGTGATAATGATAACATTTTTCCATGTTGACGGCAAACGAATTTCTATTTTAACTTTATAGAACTCTAAAACACCAAAGCTGCCATATTTGTTAGTGACCGACTGAAACAAGATTTTAGCTGAAACCAAAACTTATTTAAATGATTGTATTGATGATTTTTGTAGATATGTCTTGATAAAACTCCATGGTTAATGATTTAGATAAAATTATAAATAAAACTTTCAATAAAACTTTATGGTGTAGTTTCACTTTTATTTCATTTATTTTGATCAACAAGCGCTTTTGCCCAAGAAGTCTTCTTCGGGACTGGTAAATTGTTTACAACATTTTGAACTTTAATCATATTTTTCACATTGAAGACTCATAAGTATTTGATTTAGGGATAGACAACATGAATATTATTATAATTGTTTTGCAAAAGCTTCATTATAAGAAACATTTTAGACCGAAATGGGGATTCAGTCCTAGTAATTTTTATAATTCTTATTATTTAAAAGGTAAGGAAAGGAAAGATGCCTTTTTAGGTGAAAGCGCTCGTTGGTCAAAATTAAATAAAAGAGAAAATAAAACAAGAATTAATGTTCATAATGTTATTTATAATTGTATTTTAATCATTATTAAAATGAATTGATAGTTACTTGAAAACGCCAAAAATTAGAAATAAAACTCATAAATTTACTGAGTAATTTTGTTTATTTTTTGCGCTTTTTGGTTCGTTGTTCTATTATACACAAAATTTATATGTAACGGTTCTTCAATGCACGCTATAGGAACTTTTACTTACCAAACATAAAGGAATTACAAAAATATAAATTTGAAAGATCTTAGAACTAATAAACAATAACAGACAAAGAACAATAGTCAACAAACCACATAATCAAGACTAGTTTTTATTTTTCATGTTAGATTACTAGTAGGTACACGAACACGTACTTTTTAGATAAATATTGTTAAATATTTGTATATAACCACTTACCGACTTTTTTATGTCGACTGGTTTCAGGACGTACCGTATATACACATATATAATAACATTTATTAAAATGTTTGACTACAAAGTTAATGCTTTTTTTTCTTCAAAACACAGAGTTTACTCTGAAGATGGCTCCTGCCATGGCAGCCGAAACATCGGAACGAATCCAACTTCTACGGGGTCATCCAAAAAAGATAAATATTCTTATTTAAAAAAAAAAAAAAAAACTTTTATTTAGGAAACATACAGTACAATTACAAAGTTTTATATTTTACACAGTTAGACTTAACTCTAATGGACCAGTGAAGTTTCCAAATTATAAAGCAGTTATATGTAAGTTTATTAATAAAAGTATAAAAAAGAGAAGGAAAAAAAGCATAAATGAAAGTTGTTTAAAAATTAAAGTTCAAGTAAAAAAAGTTATTTTAAAGTTTGTAGTTAGTATTTTCAAATGGAAATTATATTAAAAATGAAGAAAGTTTGTAAAAATAATTAAAAGTTAAGAATTAAAGAATGAAAAACATGATCAGATGTAAAAATAAAATAAAAAAGTAATAACATTTAAAAAAAAGGAAAAATATATATATATACACATACATATTTTAAGGGATTCAAAGAAACGATGAAAATAATCTTTAAGTGAAATATAAGACAATAAATTTAAGTAAATTTAAAAAACATCTTCAAAATTAATGACATATTATAGCAAGAGCAGAAATATATTGATTTTATATACATATATAATATAAGTGATTAAAAGTATAAAAACATGTCAATGCAGCAGAGAAAAAAATAACAATAACAGGTAAAGCAAGTAATCTTTAAAGTTTGAAAAAGCAATATTGATAACAGTGACTGTGAAAACCGACGCACCTATTTATTACTCTTCCTGCGGTAATAGTGTGTATTTTACTCCAAGATGGTTCTCACCAGAGAAGTGTACAAAATCTGTTCTTATTATGAGTTGAACAAACGGAAGTTTGTGCGTAATAAGTGAATGCTCCCATTAGGACTGCAAACTGCAATGGACATGCACCGGAGTTGAAAGCACATATTAGTGTTACCAAAATAGCACTCCACCCGTCTGCCGCGCAGACTGGCTGAAACTATGTTCGTCCGTGCAGAGAGTGCGGACATAGTACACATTACGCAGTATACCGTATCGCATTAAGGGAGGTTAAGGAACTTGCGAATTTAGGTACACGAGTGGGAAAGCCGTATATAAGGTCATTGAATTTCAGGAAATTTTAAAGGAAAATTACGATTAGTTTATCTTCATACCGTGGGATATTTTAAACTTTGTTTTTCCTTAAGTAATATAATGCAGATTGCATTATATTATTTCTTTTTTATTGGTAACTCTTATTATAGTTCTATATATAAGTAAATACAATGCGAAAAAAAATCATAAAAAAGCGTACCAGCGTAATTTCACTTTAAATTTTAATTGAAAACATATTGTACATAATTTTATATAATATTTCCAAAGAGTTTTTATAAAAAAAAAACTGATTTAGAGACATGTAGATAACAATATTAATGTACAGACGTTTTCATATTTTGAACTATGACATTATTTACAAAGGCAGAATATAAATTATGATACACTACAAATTAAAAGGGTGTGAAAAAGTTAAAAAAAATTACAAAATAAACATAATACAAGGAATGGAAATTAATTAAAAATTATATAAACATAATACAATCCAAAAAAAAAATTAAGAATAAAAAAATTAAAAAGTTTAAAAATTACATGTGTGTATTTATATATAAGCTGAACGAGTAGGAGAGTGCAAATGTTGAAAAATTACAAGAATAAAAAAGTTTTTAAAATTAACAAATTATATTTACCCTATACAGGTTAAAAAAATACGAAAAGCGTATTGAAATTAAATAAACACAATACAAGATAAAAAGTATGAAAAAGCATAAAAATCATTTCAAAAGTATTGAAAATTACATATTTTTACAATCACAAACGGTAAAATATTAAAAATTATATGTTCTAGATGCGCATTCTCTGGATCAACTAACATTATTTATTCGAGGTACTTCTGGAAAAAATAATTCTTCAATTTATAACGATAATAATGAAAAAGAACTTATAAAAATATTCTTTTTATTTTTTGTTGATTCCGTCTTAAAAAATCCTTTCGTCAGCAGATCTATACGGCGCTACCCCAGATCATCCGCCCTTTCCTCTTTCACACAAGAGAAAATAAACATAATATGTTAGTATCCAAAAAAAAGCATTTAAAACTCTTTTAAATGAGCACAATTAGATTAAACTATTATTTGTAATTAAGGTTCTAGCATTTTCTTAATAGTTGTTTAGAGTGAGGAAATATATTTCAATTCCAAAAAAAATGTGTTTATGTTAATTTATTATTTTAATTTCTACGTTTATTATTAAAAATGCTGATCGTTGAATAAACTTATAGGTACATTTAAATGCTTATTATCTCTCTGCAATCTGCTTATTATAAATCATTTACTGGACGTGCAATATCTGCTCGGAAAAATAAACTCTTATCAGAAGAACAAATACTATTTAGTTTTCTAATATAATTTGCAGCTATTATTATTCTATCTGGAAGTGATGTGCATCGTTTGTGTTTCAAATATGGCAGTCACGAGTTTATGTCATAATGATATTTCTGTCCAAAGGTTATCTGAGTAAACTTATTGTATTTAACACCCCCAGCAGTGCTTTATCTTTTATTATTCCGAGATAACAAATAATGACCTTGTTATGATTTAGTCCTTAGAAAACATATTTGTGCCACTGGAAAATCAAGTCAACATACGACTTAAGTGTAGGATTACCATACGTCCCAGTTTGACCGGGATTGTCGCGGTTTTACACATTGTTCCCGGCGGTGACGGCGGCGTCTTGGCCGATTTAGCATTTTGTATTCGTACCAGCCAAACGAAAATTAAAAAAATATGCAGTTCAGAAAAGTTAATTCCAGTGAGAAGTGCGATTGGCACAATACAATAAAATGATCAAATTCTGTAGCTTAGAGGATAAAACACGGGAGTCCACTTTTTGCCGTTTTGAAGTTAAGCTAAAATACCGAAGTGCATTTTCGTCATAAAAATGGTTTTTTAAGTCGAAATAAAAAGTCCACAAATTTTGATACAAAAAAAATCTGTGTTATGATTTTACATTGAAAATACTTTATAGATAGAAATTATCTCATTTATTTAAAAATTGTGATATTTTGAAAATAGCAAAATCACAAAATCTTGGTTTGGTATTTATCATTCTAACGTATAACTAGAATTATATATACGATATTTGAATACCTCGTAAATCTAAACATATTTTTTTTAAAGCTTCCACTCGTTTGTGACTCAAAAGATTTAATATATTGTTATAAATCTTCTCATTTAAATATAATATTATGCTTTGTGTCTATATACATTTTGATCATAGATCAATTTTCTGGATTCTAATTATTTTTTATCTTTGACTTTCTCCCCCTCCCCCCGTAACAGTGACAAAAAAATGGTACCGGTTAAGAGATTTATAATTATGGTAAGACAACTTAAGTGTGGTCAACTGACATTTGCTAATCCAATTTTTGTGTGCATATCATTGCACGTCTACGATGATGAAATCATAATAAATTATTGAGCTTTGCTATATTTAGTAATGTGAGCTCTAATCATAGTGGATGTTGTTGATCAATCCATTTTCCTATATTATCCTAGATATCTTAAGTTTATAAATACACAGCTATAAAAGCAGTTTTACGAGTTTGCTAATATTTAAATAAATAGCTTCAGTATAAGTGTCTACTTCTAAATCAAATAATATTGAGCTGTTATCGAAAAGTCTGTAATTTTTACATTAATTTATTTTATTTTTAATTATAATGTTTGGATAATTTATATAGCGCCATTTTTGTGAAAATCATCTAAAAAGCGCTGTACAATAAATAAATATCCCAACACGTCTTGCTGCTACAGAGCGTATGGACGGTTGGGATATTTATTTATTCATTACATTCAATAAAATTTATGTTCATTTATTTACAAATAATTGACCTAGGTATTTACATTTATATAGGCACACGTCTCAACTCATAAGAGTCCTGTGATGAGTCAGTTAGTGACCAAACAGTGATTTTCTTTAAATGAATGCAGTATTTACATGACACTATTTTTTTTTTCACAATAAAACAGACGCATTTAATTATTGTAAAATAACAGAGTATGATTTATGTATATAAAAAAATATCAATTATGACTTACCACAGAAAAAAAACAGTGACAAATTTGGCCCACAATATGTCAATTATACCATTGTACAAGTACATAATTTGTTACAAAAAACAAACATTTTAATTACTTTGTAATATTACACGGGTTAGTTTTTCATTATGTACTCGAACATTGTTTAAAATGAATACTTGTGCTAGGCTATAAAATCTTCTGTTTCATTGTTTTAAATCATAAAATCCTTTGTTTGCGTTCAAATTTTGGCGTTATATGAAAACCAAATGCGCACGGATCATTTGATTACGGCAGTAATGTCTCATAAAATTTCGTTATTTATTGCTGAAATTAAGTACGCGTGAGAAGTGACAGAAGGGTAATTTGCAGGTTTCGGTAGACAGAGCGTCGCGTCAGCTTTTCTGGAAATTGCCCTCGAGCGGGAAGTTGTTATAAACTTCATTGGAATAAGAGTAAATCAAGTCATGGAGGGTGATATATTTCGCGAAACCAGCCGTCCAGCGAGACTTGGAGTCTGAGATACTCGACCATATCTTTTTATAAACAGGCGGTATGATGTGAAAGAAAAATATGTTCTGGTTAGTAAAATTGTAAGATTCGATTTGATAAAATGTATCAAACATCGAAGCTCTGATTTACTATGCCATGTGATGGCAAAAACTGTAATGCTGTCCAAAATGTCGACAAGAATGACGAACAATACGTCTATTAAATTCTGAACTATTTTAAATGCCAAAATTGGCGTCTTCCGTGGTGTACCCAGTGGTTAACACTTGACTCACACACTGAAGGGATTCAAGGCTTTTTGTCGTGCAAAAAACAAACAACAGTTCCAGATTATTGAAATGCCATGTTATTGATAAATTGTTAAAAACAAGAGCTTCCGGTCAAGAATTCAAAGTATAATTGCCTTTTAAGATTATCCTAGGGGTTAAAGATAGTAAACATTAATGCTTTTAAGTGTTCGGCATTTAGGATAAATGGTAATTATTGAAAAACTTTAAAAGTATTCCATATTTGGCTTTTAAATTTAAATAGAAATGAAAAGGATTTCACAGAAAATCATATTCTGCAGTACAAAACATTTTGAAAAATTGGCGTTTAGGATAGTGCAGAATTGAAACGAATACACAGCATAATTATATCGGAAAAAATAATTTGCATCAAAATTATAATGTATTATTAATATATTTATTTAATACTAGCATGCTGTTGCCAACTGATTAATGGTAGAGAATTTGGCAGCTCGGGTCTCATTTGGTCGGCTCTCGGGGCTTCAGCTAATCGGCTCTTCGGTCCTTATGATGTGTTTTTGGTGCACTTAATTTCATTAAAAATACATAGAGACCCTAAAACGCCGTGTTATTTGCACAACACCTTAGCAATAAATTATTTAGGTAATATGTTATAAAACAAGGGCTCTTATGGAGGAATTTAACAAACCGTAGCCACACAAACAATTAGGTTAGTGAGCGATCGAAATGTGAGAATCTGTCATTCAAAATAATGCCACAAAAACCACACAAAATATTCACCTTTTTTTTTCTAGCTTTAAACCTTGAAACCTATAGTTATAATTTGCTCTTGATAAATTTTGTAGTAAATTTTTTCCCTCTCCATTTAATATTTCAAATTCAATGTTAAGCATTTTACAGTAGTACTCGGAAACCAACTTTGAACGAGAAGATAAAAGTACTTTAATTATTATAGTGTACAGTGAGTTGATATAAACCATATCTCAATTATCATGACAATTATGTTTTTAAATACATTTATCTTTTTATTCTATTGATTTTAATGATACTATTGTTTGGTTTTTTTTTCAATACTACTATATTTTACTATTATACTTTTATTTTGTGGATTTCAATGATACTGTTATTTTGTATATTTGATTATGTATGAATCTAAATTTATATAATTCATAATTTATATATTTTTTTATTTTATTTTATAAATAAAAAACGAGTGATACTTTAATCAACAAATTTGGAATATCCAGTGGCCGGTTTCATAGCTTTCGCGACATCTTCGAGACTGGTATCTTTATTAAAGAGTTAAATGTATTTATACAAAACAGAGGTAAGGATAGATAATTCAAAGTTATATCTAAGTAAATTAAATAAAGTTATTTTTATCTTAAGGATCATAATCAAACTATCAATCAACTCATTAGTTAACCCAAAGAAAATTTGATAATGATCCTTAAGATAAAAATAACTTTATTTAATTTACTTACATATAACTTTGAATTATCTATCCTAACCTCTGTTTCGTGTAAATACATTTAACTCTTTAATAAAGATACCAGTCTCGAAGATGTCGCGAAAGCGATGAAACCGGTCTATTAGGTCTAATTAAAGTATCACTCGTGTTTTATTTATATAATAAATTACAATGAACTTCCATCAAGAATTTTCACTTACAAACTTAAATGATTTATAATTTATACTTTAATATTTATGTCTGATTATGTTTTTCAAATTGTATTCTTTGGAATTTTATTATTTATTACTTATACCTATTTTTCTGGATTGTCATTATATTTTAATCTAATTAATTCTGCTTTGTATTTTTTATTGTTAATTATTATGGCTTGACACGGGCATAGCCTTAATTCCTTTTATTTAAACGAGTGTAATTTGGAATGAATAAATAAATGAATATATAAATAAAATACGATTCACTTAATGCACATGTAATAAAATAACTTTCATTGTAAATTTAACTCACTGATCGATTATGATGATGCTCGATGATTTTATGATGGAACTACTAAAATCACTCATTGCAACATTCAACGCACTTCCGATGATCGCGTTGATTTAGAGGCAGTGCGCAGTGGCAGTGGTTGAATTGCCAAGTGGAACGTGGCACTATTGCAGACTGATAATACCACTGGATTGGATGACATTTTCTTGGCAAATTTTCGTGTTGCGCGGTTCGTTTCTCAGAAATCAAACTTTTCATATTTCAACAGTAAAGATATTACTTGGATTTACGTATCCCTGCTGTGAACTGGGTGGTTTTCTTAATAATTTAATAATTTTGTTGAAAAATTATTACTTCTTTGAGCCACTTTATAGTGTTCAGTGTAACGGTAATAATTTAGAACTTTGTGTTTAAAAATATATTTATTGTGTATGTCGTTAGCATTTTAGTATGTGTCCGGTTGTATGAAAAATACAGTTCTACGTATGCAATAGACCCAGAATCCTGGACCACTGTTTTTGACTCTCGTAAGAAATCGAGTGGAGAAACGGCCGCCTCATATTTGAGTTTGGTACGATTGTTTGAATATATGACTAGAAATTGTTAGTCAGATTACCAATCGTATGCACATAATATTACGTAATATCTTTAATCACGTGACCTACATCCCATGGTTGAGGACTTTGGCCTGTTTCAATAGTTCTTTGATTCCCAATATTTCTTTTAAGTTTGTAATTTAACGACCTTATGTTCCGTTTGAAGATTAAAGTGGAAATTTATGGACGAGAAAATTATGCAATTAAAGTTATGTTCTTGCTGAAGAAGAAGTGATTTTTGATTAGTGTCTGAAAATAAACTACAAGACAAAACTAAACAAAAGACTTGGACGACCTTACAAAAGATGCTAATAATATTATCACTAACAATAGAATATGAATTTAATATTTTTTATTTTTTTAAAAATCAATTTCTCAAGGGTTTATGAATAAATTTTAAACAAATACAAATTAGTCCAGGGCAGATTATTTAAGACAATTTTGATAAATCTAAGCTATTGTTTTATTTTTTGTTGTTGGCAAGTTTTCGTGCTGACCCGTATGTGTAGAAGCGAAACATGACATTAGAAAAACAACGATTAAATGAGGCTGAATGCTGCCCAAATGTGATCTTTTGGGCTTTATAAGTAGTAAAAATATATACAATTGATGCGCAAATGTCAAGACCTGTGAATTATTTAAAGCTGAAGTAAGTAATTTCGACGAAATCAATAAAGCAGTTCTGCGTTGATTTGGACATGTAAAGCGAATGTACAGCTAAAGAACGGATGCAAAGATTTGCGATGCGAATGTTGATGGGCACAGAAATCAAGGAAGACCAAGAAAGACATGGCATAACCAAATCTAACAAATACTTGAAGTAAGACATATCTCCACCGCTATGGGGAAACGACGTGATGTTTTTTTTGTAATCACTCCCTTTTATTTATTTCTGAATGTGATGTATAAGGAATTAATATTTTTTAATTTAGTGTCTCATATTTAAACGATTCGATTAAATATTAATAGATCATAATATTTATTTATACTAAAAGTTTTTATGGATGTTAATAAAAATACAAGAGAAGCTGTAAATCGAAAGAACACTAATTCTCAACTTTTCAACTGCTAAATAATATATATATATATATATATTTTATTTATTTATTGAAATCTACAGTCATATACAATAATACGGTTATAATATAATAGATGTAAATGGGTCTAGAATTCCAATCGTCTATGCGCTTAGTAGCTGCAAGACGTGTTGTAATCTTACTCTCTTTTATCATTCATGTTATAATTATTTTTAAATACCATTAATACACTAAATTAATTTGTCTTTTTTTAAAATGTGTACATGGGGGCTAAATTTCTAACTGTCTATGCGCTCTGTAGCTGCAAGACGTCCTGTAATCTAGCTCCTATCAGTTATAATTTTTAATTGATCTTAATTGACAACGAGCAACTAGAATCCCAACCGTCCATGCGCTCTGTAGCTGCAAGACGTGGTGGGATATTTATTTATTGTACAGCGTCCTTGAGGTGATTTTCACAAAAATGGAGCAATGTAAATTATCCCTCTATTGAAAAACTTAAAACTAGACCAAAAATGATCTCAAACTTATACAACAACAAACCACGCCGTTTCCCCGTAAGGGTAGGCAGAGAGGATAGAACGCCATAACACTCTATCTTGGCATACAGACCTCGCTTCCTCTACATTCATACATCTTCTTATGCACGCACGCCGATTATTCCTACTTTTGACATGTCCATCTTCAAGTATTTGATGGACTTGATCGTGCCATGCCTTTCTCGGTCTTCCTCGTTTTCTGCATCCATCAACATTTGCATCGTAGAACTTATAATTATCAATATACGTAACTAAACTTATAATTATCAATATACGTAATGTGTCATTAACAAAGTTATATTATACAAGAAAAGAATTAGGAAAACCATAAATGAAATGTTTACACATATTTACCAATGTAAATTTAAAATATAATGAAAAAATAATATTATGTTTACTCATCACTACTCACCCACGGTGACAATGCTTGCATGCTGTCGCTGATTTCCCTTTTGAGTTTATTATCTCACATATAATAATTGATCGAATGTTGTGTCATTTTCAATACGTTATTAAGATATTATAGAGATGCATTCAAGTTTATGAGAATCATTGGTTTGCGACCTACTTAGTATGTACCTAGTACCTAGTCCCGTGCATCTGTTAAGTCACTTTTAGATTACTGTTGTGTCGTAATCATTATTCAAGGAATCCTACACTATTGATTATCGTTACAAGAGAAATTCGACTTTCGAGAAATCATCTTCGATGTTATCTGTATAGTTGTTAGTACGTTCATGTTAATGTCTACGTTTTGCATGCAAGAGAAGAATAAAACATGGAGTTTTAGAAATTACGGAAGACAATTAGGGATGAACGGGGTTTGAATTCGTGCCTTTAATTTGTATGAATTTACCATTTGATATTAAGGTGATGAAATAAAATATAGTCTGTTTTTCTTAATTGAAACTCAATTAAACTTTATAATTCATACCTGAACGATAACAACGACACAAGTACAAAATAGTCGTTTTTGAGTTGAGCATGCAGAAATGTTTCAGAATATTCCCATCCTCACAGTTTATTAATGGCATGATTCTGAAAAATACGCTTGGCGACCTTAGAATAAAAAAATGAAAAAGCTCTACAATATTTTAATGTTTAAATTGAGGAAACAATAGTGGCAAATATATTGATATGCAATTGTTATTTCAAAGAAAAATTAAAAGTAAATGGCACAAGTGAGTGAATTTTAAGTTCTGCCTTTGCTTTTTTAATATTAGTTTACTGTTCTCCTGTAAAAATAAGTTTTCTGATTTGTGCCACAAGTATTCCAGTGGTACATATGGCACTGCATTTCTACTCTTATTGCAGCGCACTTGGATAAAAAAAAATCATCATAGGTAACGTTATCAGTCTTACTCTCCAGGTACCAAAGACAATGAAATATTATAGTTTATACCTTAAAAACTAAAATTTTACACCCGCGCTGTCAAGAATCGAATATAGGACCTCAAGCATCAAAGGCAAACTCACCAACTACTATAATATTAGGCGGATTTATCTTCAATAAGAGATGCATCAAATAATCTCAGTAGTAATAAAAAAAATCTAGATTATTTATTTTATAGAAAAGACAAAAAAAAGTCATGTAGAATGTACATATTACAATTTGGAAATTACCTTCCTTAGAGAATTCCCACTGTCATGAAATAAATCGACATCTGAGGTGATACGATTGAATAACAAAATTTATTTATTTAACTTTTTGTACATAATGTTATTTGTACATTGGCGGGCTTATTGCCAATTGGCAATTTCTTCCAACCAACCAATAAAATAAAAAAAATATTTTTATAATTCAAGTTACAGAACATATTCAATAGAAAAAAATATTAAAAAGCTAAAGATATATAAAAATATAAATGAACGTAATATATTACCGTTAAATCAAAACTATTACTCAATGGGAAAAGGGAAAAAAGAGGAAAGAGGAAAGGAAGAGAGATTAAGGAAGAGAAAGGAGATGTTTCTTCAGACGTCATTTAAACAGAGATAATGTAGTAACATCATTGATGGTGGATGGGAGATGATTCCACAGTCGAGCCGCTTGGATACTATATGAGTTAGAGAAGAAAGAGGAATTGTGGATGGGTATCAAGAGAGTGCCTTGAGAATTAGAACGAAGAGGTTAACCATGAACTGATAATCGTTGAAATTTTTCGTGCAGCTATATGACTATGAAGTACTATGAAGTACAGCGTTAGGACTATAAAGTACATTAAACAGAAGTGAGAGGGAGTGATAGTCTCTCCGCTGTCTAATTTTGAGACTTTTAGTTGCCTACGATAGTCAGAAATGTGGTCATATTTCCTAAGACCAAAAATGTACCTTATGCATGTATTCTGAAGTCGTTTAAGTTTATCGAGTCGCTCACAGCTTAAATCAGTCATGGAAACATCGGCGTAATCTAGAATGGGTAGAAGTAATGCTTAAGGGAATTAAACAACGTTTTCAAAACCTGAATACATGAAAACATCTTGGCGTTTCTAAGAACAAATCCAAATCATTTTAAGAGAGATATTGCATCATGATATTATATGTAGATTATATAATAAATTAGCGTCAAACAGCACCCCGAGATCCCTGGACGTCGACGCTCGTTCAAGCTTTACTACATCTTTGATATAACGGATATAAATTATTGTTTTGGACGCTCTTGTGTACGACATGACAAAATAT
This sequence comes from Micrasema longulum, assembly GCF_059751315.1. NCBI lineage: Eukaryota > Metazoa > Arthropoda > Insecta > Trichoptera > Brachycentridae > Micrasema > Micrasema longulum. The sequence continues at coordinate 38,956 of NW_028279092.1, forward strand.
TTAAAGACATTGAAGAACAGTTTGTTTAGTTTACTCCATTGTATAATATTTTGAATGTCGTACTGAAGTTTCAAACACTCCAAAGTGTTTTGTGATAGTTTGTGCCCTCCATCGTTCCTCTTCGAGGAGTAAGCAAATCCAAGCAAGATATCAAAATGTAAACGAAGGAAAATATTTACGATGATGTGATGTTTAGCATGTGTCAATTTTCGCCAATTCTATATTGTTATTACTTATTATCGTAATTCGTGTGAACTCTCCACGTTGTGCTTCTGTAAAACCACAACCTAACGTCTACGCTTCTTTGTTTCGTAAGCGCATGCAATTTCATTTTCATGCGCAACCTTTTCTTTAGATGAGTTTCCTTATATAAGTTTAAAGTGTATTTGGGATGTACATCATGACATTATGTTTTTGTTGATAGTAAGTTGTTCACGCTAAAAGCCATAATTTTATAAGTAACAGAACATGTTTTGAATAAATGAATGAATGATATTAAAGGTGATTTTGATAGTATTTAATAATAAATCAATTAATTACCCCGTAGGTTATCATGCATTACTAAACTATTAACTTTATTGAATTATTTATGTCATGTAATCAAACACGTCTGTGAATTTCCACTATTTCAACAAATTGCTCACGATAACTTTATTTCAGGAATAATGTTTAATTATGTATGCATATGTTTATATCGGGATTATTTTAGAACGGTTTTATAAATAGGAGAGTTTAATTGCTTAGTAACGGCTGAAATAAAATAAATGTGGTAATCAGTGCCAAAATGTAGACACAATAAATCTTTGAAAAAGAATCCAATATACGTTTATCTTTTTTTTAAAAAACGTGTTTTTTCATATTCAGTTTTATTGATAAAATAATAATTGGAACAGTATTTATTTAACAACATTTTCAGTATGTCCAAGTATATCAATGGTAGAAATTTAATGTATTAATCATTTTACATTTATGTATTTACCAATTTTTAATTATTTATTCAGTTTGTGATTTAAAATGGTTTGTGAGTTAAAATTGTTTTACAAAATACTGTACACTGAATTATTTTCGGAACAATTTTAAATCACAAACTACAAATAACTGAAAATTGTTAATACATAAATAAAAAAAAATTAATACATCAAATTTCTACCATGGATGTACAAGCAC